>NW_028281919.1:0-23769 GCF_059751285.1 Brachycentrus maculatus
TCCCAACCCCAACCCCAACCCCAACCCCAACCCCAACCCCAACCCCAAACCCCAACCCCAACCCCAACCCCAACCCCAACCCCAACCCCAACCCCAACCCCGTGATGAGTAAAAGCAATTTACTATCAGAATAAAATACAAATAATTAAGTAGATTTTCGACTTATATAATTATAAATCGCATCATACTGATTGCTTTCTTTTCTTTTAAATATTATATTTGCATTAGATACTGGATATGCATATAGAGTGAGTTTAAATTAACAATCACAATCCTATAATTGAATATCAATGGATTTATAACGACAGCTTGCCAAAATAACGATCAAAGTGCACTCGATAGATTTGGCGGTAAGATTTCCCTGCTCGATTTCTATACAGTTGAAGACTGGTACCACTCTATTCATTCCATAGAAAAAGAGCAAACTGAATCTAATGAGCTCTTCTAGCTGCTCAATGGCCACTGCCAACCTGAAATCGAACTTTAAATTCTAACAGAAGTGCTGAAAAATCAGCAAGACTATGAACCTCGAAACGTATTAATCGTCCTAATTCTATAGATCAAAATTGCTCTATTTTTAACCTCCAGCAATGGAAAAATCCCTGCAGGCTCGGCAACTGCGATCTTTGAGGGTGCTACTTTAAATGGCACCAAACAGCAAGGTTGTAACATATAAAAATGCCCCGATCGAACAGCTAAAATAGTCTATTCCATTTCAGGTGAAAATTATGAAATCATTAGGAGTGGGCTACTCCCCGTAGCTACGCTGCTTCTAATAGTTTAAATCAGCAAAGACCTTCCAACGATTAAATCAGTAGCGTGAAATCGAAGTCCAGCTTGAGAAGATCAGGGGGAGCAAATTTGTATGGGACATCCAGCAGTTTCTCAAGGATTCATCTGGATAATAACAGCTTCAATGGCGGAAATCGCATGTCTTCAGCGTATGGAACCTTAGGTAACACTCCCCAAAGCAGTAGAAATGAACCACCAAACTCTAATTTAGGCACAACCAGCAGAGTGAGAACTCGAAAATTTCCAAGCGGCAATATAGATTTGTCAGACAATGAGTAATCGCTACGAAAGTCTCGTGAGTCGAATTTCGAACCAGCTGCATGGAAAAAATAACAACAGCGAACTGAGTAATTAAATGAATCAGCTTGAAATGCAGAATTCA
The DNA here is from genome assembly GCF_059751285.1 of Brachycentrus maculatus. Classification (NCBI taxonomy): domain Eukaryota; kingdom Metazoa; phylum Arthropoda; class Insecta; order Trichoptera; family Brachycentridae; genus Brachycentrus; species Brachycentrus maculatus. The sequence goes on from NW_028281919.1 coordinate 1,175, forward strand.
GCACTGAACAAATAAGTTTTGCATTTGAAAAACTTACTGCTGATCGAGAAAAGTAAATAATTTTCAGACGATCACTATCATCGCATTTGGGAGTAGTTGGAGCAAATGACACAGCAGAATTAGCAAAATAAATAAAAAATGAGCAAAAAGGAAAAGAAGTAGCGTGAGTATGAGCAAAAAATCAAGGAACTCAAAGAAGAGCTGGAGAAGAAAAGGTAAAAGAGTTTCCAAACCCAGTCCACTCGCCACGAAGCAGAGGAAACTCTCGAAAGGAAGGAGGCACTCATCAAAGACATGCAGCAATCCCTCAAGGCCCATTAATAAGAGATAAGTGACCTCAAGATTTGCTTGAATACCCAGCAGAAGCGGCTGTAGTTCAAAGAAAACACATTGAAATAGCAGTTGGCGAAGCTTAACGAAAAGTACCAGCAAAGCGAAGCCGAAAAGCAAAAAAGTGTTTTTGAAATCAACAACATGCTGGGGCAGTTCGAGATCGTATAAAAAAAAAATCAGAACCTGCTCAAAGAGAAAGAGAGGGCCCACGCGGAAGAACGAAATAAAAACAATAAAAAAATAGAAGCACTTAATCGACCTCAATCGAGAGAACAAGGCAAGGTTCGCCAGAATGAACGACATCGAAAGAGAGCTGCAGGAGAAGACCATATAGTTGAGCGATTGTGAAATACAACTCAGCAAGGAAAAAGATATCAACAAATCAAATCAAAAATAACTATAGAAGTACGAAAAGGCGCAGGCAGAACTAAAAGCATTGAAAAAACAAAATAATTAATTTTAAAACACATTGCAAGGCAACAAAAAAACAATAGAAAGCCTAAACAAGTCCCTCAGTGCAGCGACCAGTCAGCTCAAGATCTCAGAATAGAAGCAGAATCAGTATAAATCTGATTTGTTTGCCAATTAATCGACTGTTTAGTCCTTGAACAGGCAGCTCGAGGAACTGCGGCTGATCGAGGAGGAAAACTCGAGGCAAACATCGACTCTTGAGATGAACAGCATGACTGCCAACAACGCAGTGCAATAGCTCAAAGCATCCTTGGAGCGTTTGCAGCTGGAATATAACACTTTGGAGATCGAAACAGAAGAGGAAATCGGTTACATTTCGAAGAACAAAAACTACTTGGAATGCGAGTTAGAGTAGGCCCGATTCAATTTGAAAAACAGTGAGGAGATGGCCGAGGAGTTGGAGACAAAGTACAGGAAATGCAACGAAAACCTATTAGCCACCACCATGAAATTACTGGAAGCAGATGAAAGTCTGAAGAATATGAGCGAAAAGCTCACTGACAAGTAGGCTGAATGCATTCGGACTTACGAAGATAACAGGATGATCCTCGAAAATAGAAAGCCTCTGCGGACAAACTGAAGAGCAAAAAACGAATAGATCCTCTCTCATAAAAGAACAGTCATGGAGTTAGAGAAGGGGTTGGCGGATCTCACTCAACAGCTCGAATCCCAAGATATCGATCACAAAGCCTAACTCCGAGCCTTGAACGCCACTCTCGACAAACAATAAGCCAGCATGGAATAGTATATCCATCAAAACAAAAAGCTGTCCAAATAGCTCGATACTGCTACAAAGCAGCTCCAGGAGAGTCAAATCTAAAACAGAAAGAACTGTAAGTAAGTCTAAAACCTATCAGATAAGCTTCAAGATATTAGCAGGAAGTATACAGAAATCGCCAACTGCAAAAAACACAGTCAGCGAGGAGCGAGAGGAACTGCACAGCAAGCTCAGCAGCCTTTAGCAATAGCTCAAGGACAAGTGCTCCTAATGCTAAGCAGCTGAGGCTAAGTTCCGGGTGACTCTCAAGGAGAACTAGCAAAATCAGTAGAAAATGTATTAGACTTTGTAAAGCATTGTGCTGCGCATTCCTCTTTTGGAGAAGTCTGCGTAGAAAACAGCTGTGGTTTTCCAGATGACGGTCCTTGCTGATAAGTACGCTCTCAACATCAAAAAACGCAATTCGTTGATCGATCAATATATCTAAAAAATCTCATAGCTAAGCTCGCATAATTTATGCCTCGAGAGAGAGCTGGAGCAAAGCAAATCTTATCTGTCTTCTCAGTAAAGCCAATACGATGAGGCACTGCTAAAAGAGCAAGCCAAATACAAAGCATTGCAATCCGCACACTTGGAAGCAGCCAATGACATTTAGCAGTAACTAAGTCATGCTCAATAGGAGGTGGCGATGCTGCGAACATAGAACTAACAACTTCAATCTTCAATATCAAACTTGGCAGAGAAGGTGCAGTAAAAATAGGCAGCAGTGCAGGAGCTAGAGTTTATCAGCTAATCGCAACCCAGTAAATACTCAGCTTAGAAAACGAACTCAAGCGCTTTCATGAAGAGCTGCAAAAGCAGCACAACGAAAATGCAGAGCAAGCAAACAATACCTACTTATAGAACAAGCTTAAAATCGACAACCACATCAAAAAGGTTCAGGAGCATGAAAGGAACATCAGCAGCCTGCAAGAATGCATTGAAAGCCGAAATGCTGAGATCTAAATCTGGAAAGATTCAGCCAACAATCTATAACTGATATGCGCCAAAAAGGAACAGGAAATCTCAGAAATGGCCACCAAAAATGAGGAGCTCAAGGCCAGCAATAAAGATGTCAACCAAAGCAGCTAGTTGCATCTGGAAAGTGTGCGCGCATTAGAGGCCTTGCTGAGCAGCAAAGAGGGTAGCATTCTGAATTACATCAAAATCATCGAATAAAACAACATTAAAATCGCCAAATTGCAGGACCAGTTCGAAAAGCTAAACCACGTCAAAAACAAACTGGAGGGGCAGTTGGAGGAGTTAGCAATCAGCTACCAAAACACCCTCAATTAGATGAATGACAAGAGGGACTTCCACAAACGAATGGACACTCAAAAGCAAACATAAATCAACAGTCTTCAATAGTAACTCATCAACACCAAATCCGAACTCGAAGTCACCATTTTCGAATTGGCGCAGTCTTCCAAAAACAACGGAAAATACAAAAGTGTGAACAGTTAACTCACTGACGAGATTGCCAAAACCAAAGAGACCATTGCGTAGCTGAATGATCGTCTCGAAATGGAATTGTAGGAGCAACTAAATTAGAAATAGAAAATGCGAGAGGTTGCATTGTAGCTATAGAAATGCCAGCAGTAGCTGAGCAACTACAAGGAAGTGGTGGGGTAATTGGAGGAGCTGCTCAGTCAGTCCCAAATGGCGTCATAGACTATCATTTTTAAGGAGAGAGAGATAACTAAGTTGAAGGAATCAATATTCAACCAGAGTAATGCCTCAGAGAAGACCGTTTCCGAATTAAAAGCTAATATCCAAGATCTCAAGAAAGAAGCTCTGAACTCAAAGAGCAAGTAAGAGTAGTTGAAGAGGAAGATTCGATAGTTGGAGAAATCGCTATAGAACAGCAACTATTAGAGATAAACCTAAAAGCACAACTGGGAGGAGCAATACAGAGACGAGAAGAGAGATCTTTACCAGCAGCTCGAGCATTTCAAAGCAGAAAATGCTAAACTGCTTCAATAGCTCACCGCTGCCGAGTAGCGAATCAAGAGCCTTGAACTCAGCATTGCAGCTAAGCAACTCGAGTTCGATCAAATCAGCTAGTAGAAGGAGTCAAGCGTCAGCAAAGTTATTGAGCTTAATCTCCAAATTTCGAATCTCAATTAGCAATGGAAGCAAGATAAGATCAGTTTATCTCCCAACCAAGGAGCAACTGACTGCTCTCGAAGTCTAAATCGACAGAAGGAAAACCTATATGGACATGCTCGAAAGCAAAAACCAAAAATTGATGGAGCTCATCAGTCGAAAAAGATATAAGTAGCATCAAAGCGGGCGAGAAGAGTGACAAAAATTAACGAGTTGGGGAAGGACTCAGAGAAGTGCAGACTCTTCTGATGCGAGTGAAAAACAAAGATGTTGAGCAAGTCCAATACCGATAAAGATCGTGAGCAAATTGCCTTAGAGTTCAGGGGAGTGCAATAGAAAATGGAGCAAGCCATCAGATCCTTCCATATCCTCCACAAGTGAAATCCTCCACTTATTTTTATGAACAATCGTTATATGCACGAAATTAATTAAAATTAAACTATAAGGGAATCGAGTCTGGCAACATAAAATTAAAATTATTAATCATATGCGAAACAGGGCCCTTGGAGCAAATTCGTCATTAATTAGGAGATAATCTCAGCCTGTTAGGCTTCAGACTATTTCAAAGGATCGCTCTTCGCACCACACTAATCCCTAAACGCCTTCATCATGCGCAATCAGTGCATTCAATCGAGTCAACAGCAATCTATCGCTTTTGCATCCTCCTCTCAGCAATAAAAATGATAAAATCACCTAAGCAGAAGAGATCTTGAAATTAGATCACAGCCCAGCACACTAAAAGATGTCGCGGCAATAGAAGATTTCAAGGCTCTCTACTTAGTCAAGAATGTAAAGAGGACTTATCTTCTCGGATGAAAATAATAGTCTACTGAACACAAATGCCATCAGCTCTGAAACCTCAAGAAAATTGGCAGCCAGGACATCAGAATCTCGTTTAAATTAGCATTTATCTCGATCGGCTTATTAGGCCGAAATTTCTAAGTGATTCGAACAGCTAAACAGCCGCGCAGAATAGTTAGTTGCTCGAAGGTTCAAAGCGATCTGCAAAGAGCAGGAGCAATACTCAAAAAGTAATGGCAAATACAAATATAAAAATAAGAACAAAAGTGTTAGTTCTCCGGATAATGCTGATGATGCAGTTGGGATCGGCAGTAACTGCTACAACAAATGCCTCACACTCAAGCACAGGATGCAAAACTAGATCTAGCAATAGTTTGAAACGCTGATCTTTGAAGTCAAAAATCTAAATTTCGAAGGCGTGGATGATAGCAAGCAGATGCAGGCCCTGATGGACAGGAAAATAAATTTATTGGAAATGTTAATGGCCCAAAAATCGATTGAGTCAGAGGTTTTTAAGAATTATTATTTTGCTTCGAATGCGAGCTCCAGAAATAAAAATAATAGCATCAATGTAAAACTAGAGGCGCTTATCTCAGAAATTATGAAGAAACCAAAGTAAAACTCCAAAGTGCATTCTCCTCATGCGATCAACCCTACCGGCTAAACTTTAAATAAGACTACATTTCTGGCTCCTAAAAAATAGGAATATGAAACTTACAGGTACCAGGGGCCTCCTGCACGCTTGAACCCCCAGCCTCTTCCTCGTTCTTCTTATAATCAAGACTACCTAATGCATTCTTGCAAAGATCAGTCCATCAACTGCAAAAACTCAGACACCTACTCTTTCTTCGGAAAAGAAAAGAGAAATACAAGCAGTACATACACTAAGGACTATCGGGTCTTAAAAACTGAGCAGGTTGACTATCGTTAACTCGATAGCTTCCGAAACAAAATTAAGTAAGAGTTTAATAATTTAGAAATTTAAAAATTTCTTACTCGTTGAACCGAAACAGCACAGATGCGTCCGCTAAACTTAACAATAGCTACCTCAAAGAGCAAATGAAAGAAAGATAGATTTTAACTCATAAAGTGAAGGCAATGAATACTGGTATCGAGGTGTTCGTGTCTCCAAAGATTTCTGAATCCAGGAGCCAATATAAAGGACTGCATGGGGCCCCTAGTTTAATAAAACATAAAGGCTTGAACAACCTCAAATTCATGTATCGATCCTTAGTTCATAGCTGAGCAGTACAGACTCTGATAATAATTGCAAACTACAATATTTAATATAATATGGACTTTGCCGAAGGAAAGTAAATAGTATAGAAGTCTGGGTTTGACTTTAACTTAATTGCCAAGATATCATGAATTATTCGTTTGTTTTTGTGATTGAGCTGCATGAGCATTCTGATTTGAGAGATGAGTCAAGCAATAAACATAGATCATAGAACACAGAAGAAATCAGCAGCATCTGTTATATCTTTTTTGAAATCCTTCCCCATTGAGTAGTATTCTGCCGCTTTTGAGCAAGTTCGTTTCCACCAGCTATTTTTTTATAATATCCTTTTCTATCTTGGATATAATCCTATCAGTAATCTCTCGGAAGATCCCTTCGACTTCGGCCAAAGAGAAGGAGCTGATCTCCTTGAAGACTATTCTTCGATTCTTGGCAAAATTCAAGACTTCTTCTTTCCTGACCTCTCTCTCATCGAACTATTCCCGATCCTTTTTGTTGCCGATTATGAAGACTTCTTTATTTCGGTCTCCCTTATCGACGAGCTCGTTCATAATCGAGTAGATGAGATTGAATGTTTTCTTCATATTTCATTAAATACCTGCTTCGTAATGTCATACATTATCAGAAAGCCCAGCGCGTTGTTATACAAACTTGACGGGATTGCCGGAATTGTGTAGTCAGCGGTGTCCCAAATTTGAAGATGGCACTCAATATTGTCAATGAACTCAATTTTGGAAAGGAAGTCAGTCCCAATAGTGGGGTTGATTTTAGGCTTTTTTTGCTGAGTGTACTGGCTGAGCATGGTGGATTTGCCCACTCCTTGAGCATGATGAATTGGGTACCTGCGGCCCCCAGGACTCCCAACCCCAACCCCAACCCCAACCCCAACCCCAACCCCAACCCCAACCCCAACCCCAACCCCAACCCCAACCCCAACCCCATCAAGTATGATGATTTCTTTTGATTCATGAGCTGTCTCTAATTAATATTAGATTTAAAAATGCAGAAAGCAAAAAGCCAGCGCATAAATTTTCGGATCGTGCATTGCTCGTCTGAAGATCCCGAATATCCAGCTTCAGAGCTCCTACTTCAGTCTCCGAATGTAAAAGGGTGGCAAAGCAAACGCTTCTCTCCGTACCCCCAAACCATAATCTACGAACTTGTCGAGCCCTCAATAATCAAACAAATCTCGATTTTGTCACATCAGTCCAAAATTGCGACTAAAGTCAGTATTCACAACAAGCTGGAGACAAATAAAGATTGGAATAAACTGGGCTACTTATCTTTAGAAAGCAACGTCAACTCAAATTATCAAGCAAGAGAGCTGAAGACCGTGAACCTGAGCGACAAGCCTACTCTGCTGCTAAAGTTCACATTTGAAGCCTGTTACGTTAACGGTCAGAATGTGTTTAACCAAGTTGGAGTTATAAGTCTTTGCGCTTTCGGAGACAGCATGATGAATGAAGGCAATTCTTCAGGCAGTTCTCGGAGTATTGGCATGGGAATACATCACCAACTCGACGCTCTCGATAAAAATACAATGGCGAAAATCAAATAATTGTAGGTTCAGAAAAAAATAGCGATCGACCATGAGGACTTTAATAAGGCTAAAGTTTTGAAAGAATAAATTGAAAGAATCAAGAATATAGGCAATACTCTCGCTGCATTAGAGGACAAGAAAAAGAAAGCCATAGAAAAAGAAGACTATGAAAGTGCACAAATCATCAATAACAAAATCAAAGAGCTCAGAGACTCTTCTGGAGGAGGCCCGAACATCACATCCAAGCCCTCAGGAATATCTAGCGACTATTTTAAACCAAAGAAGGCCTAATATCGAGACGAAGAACCTTCAGTTTCTCCAATGACAATGGCTAAAAAGGAGCCGCAAAGATAGCCAATCATGAAACGTCGGAGCCCTCCGAAAAAAGTGGATGATGATGATCGACCAATAAATGCAAAAAATCCAAATCCATACTAAAATGCCGAAGACGACGGCCCAATAGGTAGAGGTGGCGAGTAGTCAGGAGAAGTTCAATCTCTGACAAAGGAACTGCGAGCAGAATGTTCAGAATATTTTTCTATTTTCGATGAGCAAACCTTTGAGCACTTATTCTCGCAAAATCATGCTAATCGATAAAAAGGATTGAATATGGCGAAAGATCAGCTTGTCCATGGCAATAAGAATAAAAATGAATAAATAAATGCGTTCCTCTATGTGGTTCGGAAGCTCATCGATGAAAAGAATGTTGCGGTATTAGCTTCGGTTTTGGACTTATTTTCGGTAGGCATGAAAAAATTAAAGCCTGCTGCCTCACCAGATAACTCCCAAGCTGCATAATATATCCTTGAAAGACTCAACGATTACCTTGGCCATGTGACTTAGAAAATTAAACGAATCACAGAAGATATTTATTATAACTTAATTCCTTATCAGTTGACCAATCGGGATGTCTGTTGTAAAATGCTGTCAATGATATACAAAAGGGATAAGCCTCCGAAAGTTGTGACTGGAAGATTGAAGATGCTCGACACTGTTGTCGGCAATTACCAGTTGGGCAAAAACTATGAGGCAGTCATCAGCTTTGCCATTAAATACGCCGATGACAAAACCGCCGATGTGAGGAACTCAGCAATAGCTCTAATCTGCACAATCTCAAATGAAATCGGCAATGCGAGCATGCAGCCATATCTAAAAACTTTAAGGCCTCAAATTCTCAAAGCTATCGAATAAAAAGTTCAAGACGGTAAAAACGATGAGAAACCTATACAGGGCACTAAAAAGACTTCGCAGCAAATCCCCATTAAGCACCAAAAGCATTAGGAATTCTAAGCGGCTGAAAACTAATTTATCGATGTTCCACCCCCCAAAAATGTCAGCAATCCTGAGTACACTTGCTAATTTTGCGAGCGATTCGATAAAAAATTCGAAAATGAAGACTATCGAGACTTGCACATGTTCAATGCCTGTCCGATGCTTGCTCTTTGCGAAGAATGCAAACAAGCTGTTGAGATCAGTACTCTGACTGCTCATAAACTTAGTGAGTGCCCAAACAGTAAATACCATAAAAAATGTCCAAGATGCAAATAAGCAGTGCATCAACGAAACTATAAAGTTCATACATAAAAAAAATAATGCCTTCCAGCAAAGGCTTTGGCTGTAGCAAATCGATGCCCATTATGTCACTTAGACATTGACCCAGGAAAAGATGGATGGATCGTACACTTGGCTAAATAAGGATGCGAAAATAACCCAAGAAAATGATTTGTCTTCTTAATTAAGTGATTTTATGCAAAAACAGACAAATTCTGCTTTCGGATTCAGTCTTTTTCATATATAAATGCATTTGATCTTAATTATGAAATATAAAATATAGACGTATATAATTAATGATCACAGTTTATTGTGTATCCTGAGCAATGAGTATAAGTATTTTCCTTACTCGGTTATTTTCTTGATCTATTTGCTATAGCTTACGACCTTTTTCATGCGATCATGATTGAGACTCGAAAGCATCTTCCATTGGATTTCGGTCATGAAAAACATACGAATGTTGTGTTGGTAGTCACGAATGACATGGCTCGATTCAGCGTGCCCTTTTTCCATTGCTTTTTCAAGAGGATCTGCAAATATGTCAAATTTGCGATTATATGAGTATGATTCCAGAGTTTATTATCCTTTTATACATGATATGATCAGCTTCAGACTAGTCTGCACATCTTTCATGCACATTGCATATGATTATCTTTGGAAACTAGTAAACTGGTCTCGCTTGCATTTGATCCTGTCTTGGTTTTTTAATTCAATCAACTCCTAAATCTGTGCCCAACTGAAATCAAGATATTTATTGTTGAAGGAGTCAAAAAACCAAAACTGAGTGTGTCCTTATTTTTTGATGGCAAGAAATGTCAGCCAGTGAGTGGTAATCGCCAACATTAAATGCAGAATCAGAGGCTTCTCACCTTAGTAGAATCTAAACTGATCAAATTTAATGCTCATGTCATTCATCCGATCGTTAGATAGGATTAAATTCTGATATTGGAACTCCCATGTGTCGCTAATGTAGTAAAAATTTTAATGCTTGTTAAATATTTGGAACTCGTCGAACTCTTTCATACAAACTTGATTATAGGTTCTCTAAAAATCTCCGCTTTCTATATCTTTGAGCCTCCATGGCCATTCGTCAGGCTTTTTATTCTTCCTTTTGTACTCCTTGAGAAAGGCCTCCACCTTGAGCTTTAATTTCCAAAAGGATGCCCCACTTTTGATGTTGTATTCTGAAGTTCCTCCGAACATTTTCAAAAAGCAAAATGTGTTGAAGATTGCATGATACCCACACAAATTCGGGGAACACTGTTGATAGCAAGATCCTTGAAATAAATCATAGTTTTCGTTGTATTAGTTGACAATCAACTCATCCATTCGATTGCTTGAGTAATCGATTGAAGGCTATGTGATTTAGCTGAGCATTCTTTCAACCAGCTCATCAATGAGCTAACAGATTTCTTTTGGTACGATAGTGATTTCTACTTTCTTCGTTGCTCTCATTTGAAATTGATTATAAAGACTTAGCAATTCTGATAAGTATCCGCAATCAAAAGTGTTAGATCGGATATTATCAGACTCTATCTATGATTTAATTTTTATTTATTTGATTCTTATTGCGTCTGAAAACTTCCTTGCTTGGATAACTGCAGTGTCATCTTTTTATTATGTGTTATCATCAAGGCAAAGTAGGCTACATTTATTTGTTTTTTACTTTTATCTTGATTCTTTTGAGGATCTGATAATGAAAGGGAGATTATATGGAAAAAGTAGCAATAATTAAATAATATCGAAAGAACTTTGATATGAATATCGAAGGATAATCAAGAATCATGAAGAGAAAATAAAGCTTACATTTGTTAATGGCTTTTCTCGGACAATTAACAATTTGAAATAAATTGAAAGCAATATTTTAATTTTAAGATAAGCCATCATCAATATCATTGGGATCAATTCTTTTTAGTCAATTTTTCTGCTATGGACCTTGCGTGTAAAGATATTTCCTTTTATTATATGAAAAATGCACTGTAGTCGCACCCATACGGCTTTTTGCGTTTGTATTCTTTCGGTATTTGATCGGCAACCCAAAGTTAAACATTTGTGAAAACATCGTTAATCAGTTTCATTCTCAAGCTCCTTAGACTCTTGTTTGTCAATGTGCTTTTGCTCGGGTACGACGGCAATAACTAGAACTGTTTGCTGTGAATAATGAGAAACAGCTCGCTTAAGAGTTTGGTGAAGATTGTGATTCTTTCCTCGAACTTCTTTATCTTTGGCCTATCAATAATAAATAAGTTACTCTAATTTCTCTTTCCAGAGGAAAGGAGCATGCTCTGATACATCAGGAATATCGAGAGAGAGCAAAAAAGTTTTCACTAAGAAGTGATAGGAAAAATCAGGATTGACTCTTTTGCCATCTGTCGACCGCAGGGCGAAGAATTCTCGAAAAGTCCAATAAAATTAAAGACTTTTTCTGTTGATGATGGAGTTTTCAGGCATAGCTGCAAGCATCGCCACTTTCTCTTCAAACTTATTCGGCGTAAGGATCTACAAGCTGAGTTCGCTATCGACTTCTTTATTGATGAGGCCTCTCCATCCTTTTCTTTTAGATATGAGCATTTTGTCGACATCCTTAGATTTTTTAGGGATTCCCCCAATGATTTTATACTTTTTTGATGCTTTTCCTTATATTGCAAGTAAATCTCGAAGAGGAATGCTGCAACTTCCACAACTTATTGCCAAGACCTTAGAATTCCCTGCATCTCTCTCGCCGCTATACAAAGTAATGATGAACTCCAAAAGCACCAAAGTTTTATCATACTTGCGATTGTCAGAATGTGAAACCTTAATGAATACACTCTTGGAGTTTTTCGAAAACCCCCAGAGGTCTTCAATATCCGGGTCAAACTCGATCTGATTTATTGTGGTTATGCACTCTTTTGCTTCTTATGAAGAAGTGTCGAAAAAGCAGATGTTTACGTAACGAGAGAGAATCGAATTTTTGGATGCATTTTGAGGAATTGGAAGGCCTATGGCTTCCAGGAATCGTAGCTATACCAATATTTCAGAGGAGTTCACTTGGTTATTTAAATTTTGATTTCGATTAGAAACATTAGACAAAGGAGTTCGATATTGCATATCCTTGTAAAAAAGCATAGAATCGCTTAGAACCGGTGTGATAAAGGCCGATGGAGTAAGTATCTTTTCTTTTTCTTCATAATTTAATGGGTATATGAACTCACAAAGTATGTTGATATGGCTTCAAAAATCTTTTGAATTTCCCGAAATGTTATTTTTTTTTTCCATCGTATTTTATACAGGACTGATTTCAAAGATGCAGAAAATTCGCTATGAGACGGATAATATAGAGCAAATATAAAGTCATTTATAATAACTTCACCGTTTTCATTCGCAAGAAATCGACTCAGAATGATGAGTTCGGCCTCAGTTAATTTTACTCCATATTTGTCAAGAACAGCTCCAACTACTGGCACACTTAAGCTTCCCATTCTAAAAATATCATTCATTTTTAGGAGCTCAAGCAATCCATCGCTTTCCTCATCAAAGTCACTCAAATATGGCACAATATTATCCTAAAGAAATGTTTTGAACTCTGAATACGAAATTTTTTTATCAAAATTTTGATCTATTTTTAAGAAATAGCCTTCGATTTCCTTTTGAGTTTAATTCAACCCGAAACTGCTGAGCAAAAATTAAATTTATGAAAGTTAAATATATCCATTTTTGTTTCCGTCCGCTTTATCGAAAGCATTTCTGATCTCTACTTCGAGATCTTAAGGCAAATAGTTTTCGTCGAGCTGTATTTCTTCGTCGAAGCTGAAGTTTATCTTAAAAGAAATCGAGGAAACAACACCTGAAGTGGGCTTTAAATAGACAAATATTTTGCGATATATGTTTGCTGAAATCGAGGAGTTGATTTCTGTGCACTTTTCAATAAATTTTTCTTCATTGATTGTGTTATCACCCTCAAAGAAAAAAGGTTCCATCTCATAGACCGAGAACCTTTTGCTAAAGCTATTGATTAATATTCTAATATGTTCTTTGATAATGGGAACGTTGAGCTTTGTTTTTTTGAGGTCAATGAGTTTGGAAGATATGTCAGTCCGACTTTTTTCAGGAGAATCTTTTTGGTTTTATTATTTATCCTTGCTATTAAATTTCCTATTTTCACTGTTTCTATTTTATCTCTTATCAAGATTTGTTGTTGGCTTTCTATCAGAACTTTTAAGGTACTTTCGAACGCTCTCAATTTTGATTTTCCAAATGAGCTCAGTATTTCAGAAACTTTGGTGGCCTACTCAGATTTAAAATCGTACCTATTGACTAAAAAATCAATAAATTTTGCAGTGCTTACGCTATTGTCTTTAGAGTAGAGTTCATTAATATCATCCAACCCTTTTTAATCGATTTTTTTGCTGAACTATGCCATTAATTGCTATTTGCTATTCTTTTCTAACTTTTTTCTCTTTATTGCTACTTTTGCTTCTACTTGAAGATTTCTTATTACTTTTGACGATTATTCTATTTTGGAAGTATATTCTTAATTTTTCTCTCCCTATCTGGAATCCTCTCTATCTCTTCGAGAGTCCCTCCTTTATTTCGGATCCTCTCTATCTCTTCGATCTCTTTACTTTGTGTCACCTCTTCGATAGTCTTTTTATTGTTATAATCGGTCACTTCCTTTATCGTTTTCACGTTTTTTTGTTATTTATAATTATCTTCGTCTCTAGGTCGGCCTTTTTAGACTATGCTTCCTTTCTTTTTTATTGAAATTAATCTTCTCTGCTATCTCTAGAGGATTTTCTATTTTTCATTTGAGGAGGAAAATAAGGAGATTATGGTTAATTATTTCTTTTTCTTTTCCCTTAGCTTCCCTGATGCTTTCTTTTTTGTTGTTTTGCAGGTTAAGCTTTCCGACTTATTTGTTTACCCCAAATGTTTCCTGCCTCTATAGCTTTGGTTGATCCATCCTTTTACCCAGGAGCATGTTCTAAATATCTCGAGGCGCTAAATAATCAATATTTCCAAAAGACTTCCAAGTGGCTTCAATATCGTCAAAATATAATTAGACTTTGAGAGTATTTTTAACGAAGTTCTCATAATCGGTAAGGTTCATTTTATCAGCTTTCTGGTTGCTTTAAATATTTAGTCAATGGTGATGTTTTCATTTTTCACTATTTCTTTGAGAACTATCAACAAAATCTCAGCCTTATCGCTATTCTCTTCTTTTTTTTATTATTCGAGGCTGCCTTTGTCTGATTTCTGGCAAATAAACATTAATAAACTAACGAAGTTTATCTTCGTGCTTTTCGACTCAGCATCCATATACTGAAATTTGCTGGTTTATTTTAGCACCATATTTCGCATATGCTGGATTTTCATGTCTGTCAGACATTTACAAAAATCATCAATTGTCAGTGACCCACAATATCGGCTTCGCTCAGCAAAAACTCTTGCAGCTTGCTAGAGTCTTTTTTATTCAATCATTTGTAAAATTTGTGGCTTGTTTGGCTCTTAGCTTTTTCTGCGATCACTTTTCTTCTCGATAATCTCGTCTTTTTATTTGCTAATTTTACTGGCGCCATATTTCGGAGGATAGAAATTGTCAGTCGAGTCTAATGGCAAAATCGAATCATCGTCGTCTTCCCTGTCATATTTAACTTTTAAAACTCTGGCAACTTACTGCTGAGTTAAGCTACCGTCTCCCTAAGGATCGAAATTCTTCCAAATTTCGCCGATTTAATTTTCTGAAAATCCTAAAACCAAATCTGAATTAACCTTAACCAAAGACCCTCTATTCCACTTTTTGCGGCCTTGAGTGAGCCCAACTTTATAGAACTTTTCAAAATTTCCTTTATAATATTCTTCGATAATAAAATTGCAAGTCTTTAAGAACAGTTCGAAGAGAGAATAGAAAAATCTCAAAAAAGTCAAGTAGTCGAACTTATCTCCTCTTTGATATTTTGTGAAGAGAACATCATAATGGTTTACTGGTAATTATAAGTCAATCTAAGACAAAACCCTGGCAATCTCCCCTGGGGAATCGAGGCATAAGCTCAGATGAGTGTCAGAAGAAGTAAAAAGCTTGAACAAATCCTGACGCTTTTCTGCCTTCTTTTACAGAACTTTGTTGATGAGCAGCTCTAGATCGAATTACTTTAAGCCTGTGAGTTGAAAGATTAATTATTTCTCGCATAGATATTTGGAGTTATCTATATCGAGATCATTGAAAAGAAGTCTGAGTTATCTTTCGTCAAAATCAAGCATTTCATCATGATTGAAATCCATCAACGATATATAAGTCCATCCTTTATCATCCTTAGCATATTTTTAATAAAAGTCGTCTCGATTGGTCTCATTTATTTTTTAAGTAAGGACCAATTTAAAGAGCTACATTGGTTCATATATTCTTTTATTTTTCAAGAGAGTGATGTACTGCAGAATTTTATTCCGTCCATTTACTATTCCTGCAATCTGCCACATCTACTCGCAAACTTCTTTAAATCTTCTTTCTGTCATACTCACATATTTCCTCAACTATTTTTCTATTGACTCAGAAACAACCCATTTTCCTTTCGTGTCAAAACTTCGGAAAAAGACACTAAATTACTCATTGGCACTTTTCCTTTAATATCTTATAGCATATCCTTCAAAGATTTCTCATTGTTATTCGTTCGATTTGTTCGGCTTCGACTCGAATTCAATTATTTTCCCACATCTTTGAAAATCTTGGAAAATTCTTCATACTTTACAGAATTTCTTTTGGTCGTTGAGGCATTATTCGTTATATTGAAGCCAGCCCAATCTCTGACGACTTCGGAGACGCTTTTCTCATTGAGAAAAATTCCAATGTTAGTCATAAATCGATGTATTTCTTCAGTTTTCCAGAATTCTCGGCCACCTGTTTGGGCTTCGAAGAACTATTTTCTATTTTTATATTTCTATATTGCCTTTTTAATCACTTCCTATAAAATTTACTTTGTTGAAATTACTTACTTGACAATTTCCATATAGTTCATCGTGCTTGCTGACAATAAATAAAATGCCAAATCGTAAAGCTTTTGCAACTTATTTTATTTTATTTTGTTTTTGTTATTCTATTTCTATCTCTCGCCTCCAGAATTTGAAAAATCGACACCATAATGAGAGAGAAAAATCTCCAACTATTAGTACTCCGTAAAGAAAAAATTATACTCGGGATCAAACTTTTTGACATATTGCAGAATTTATGAGCACTTTATTTATTGCTTGATGACAAAGGCTTTCATCTGGGCTAAAGTTTATTGGAATATGTTTTATTTATTTGTTTTTCGTATGAGTCGAATGTTCTCTGAATTTATAAATATTCATCTGGAGGAGTATGTTCAGGGGGGAAATCCTTGTAGTTCCTGAACACTTACTTCAAGGATTATTTCGGGTGGAGCAGGTGGTTAATAAGTGCAATCAGCTACGAGCCATAGAACTCTCTATTGTTTTTGAGCTATTACAGAGTTTAAATGGTTCGTTCAGTCAGCAAGTTAAGGTATATTTTTTATATGGGAGCAAGAGTCATCATTTCCAGCAGGATTACGCCTAAAGAATATAAGTCACACTCGAATTGGTCTTTCTGAAAGGACACATTCGACTTGTTTTTTAAGATGTCCGGCTTGTTTTTCATGTAGTACTTGTTCGGATAATTGGTCATAAGCCCACACTCTGCCATTTTCCAGGAGATTTCCTTTTATTATTTTTAGTTTTGCTGGACTAAATTATAAAATATGTTGGATGGCTTTAAATTTTGATGATAGAAATCTGTCCCAGCATTTTTCAGCCGGTTTAAGGAATCGTATATTTTGGATGCGAAATTGTGTATGAAGCTTGGCTCGATTCGCTTGGATATTTTTTTATGATGCATTATAATGTTTTAAAGACTGATGCCCATGACTGGAGAAAATATGTAAATGTATTGAGCCTGTTCATCGAAACCATACATATCTGGCTTCATGAGCATCATCTGGTTGCTTCCGTAAAGCTTTCGGAGGGACCCTTCGATAATTGCTCTCTTTTGAGAATAATCGGGGCCCAAATATATAGCTTTTGCGATAAACTTCTGAGCCTATGTTGATTTATGTATCGCTAAATGGGCAGTGCGTTGATGATTAAGAGGTCCAATAAATTATATTTCCTGAGTGATTTTGATTTAGCGACTTTTGCTCATTTGAATTGATTAAAACTTAAATTATTCTATAAATAGATAGATGAGAGTCAATATGGGAAATCAGTAGGGCATTCAAATAAGGAGTTCGGGAGGATCGGGCCTTTCATATTTGTTTCGTAAAAATTAACGCCTTCATCAGCTAAAAATGAGCGAAATGGATCGATGAAATCGATGTAATAATCGAAACTTGAATGCGTCATCTATTTTGGGGCATACAAAACTTTTCTCACATAACAATTTTCTATGTAAGTTTATATGTACTTAAAAGTTCAAGCGATTGATGCCAAGAAATCAGTTGATCCCTTTGGCCATGAAGCAAAAAAACAGGAGATTTGATGAGCCCAATATTTTAGAAATTGTTAAAAGTCTCTTTGGTTATAAGGGAGAGGAGCTTTCCAGCTTTATCTTTTACAAGATGTTGTATAGAAGCAAAAGGGCTAATCAAAGCAATAGCTCTCGGACATACTGATCTGTTAAAATTGTTTCTTTTCCCCTGAAGAAGATCTAAAGCCACCCCGGTTCCTATCGATCTTCCAATGACGATTATATTTTCTTATTTAAAGCCCATAGCATTGATCGCAAACTCATAGACTGTTTTTGCATCTTATTTTATGCCAGATTAAGATGGAGAAAACTGGCGATAGATACTATAGCCTCTGTACTCCATTGCTAAAACGTTGACTTGGTATGAGTTTCGGATGAAATTCAAAAAAGGATGAGCAATGCGGATATCTTATCCAGCTGAATGAAAGTAAATAATCAAATACTTACTGTGAACCAGACTGTTCAAGAACAAGCAAGGAATATAGTGGCTGGCTTTTGGTTCCTTCACTATGGACTCTGGCTAAAATATGTGCATATTACTCTTATATGTTTTCATACTATCTTATTCTTTCATGCTCTATAATTTATATTTCAAACTTTTGTGTTCTTCCAAGGACTCAGTGATGGATTGAGTGTCGATTGCGAGTTTGTCATCCTTTAGTTTTAGAAAGGGTTTTTCGAAAATTCAAATTAATTAGGAATGACCCCAGTTTAAGAGGAGCAAAAGCATGAGATGAAAGAAAGAATGGGCTTGTGATTTTATTTTGAAACAGTTGTTTATTTTTTAGCCAAATCAATTTATTGCGGCGTTGTGGTGTTCTTGATGTTTTGGAAAGATGGTATGAAAATAGTTTCACCCCAGAGTTCCAAAAAATTGTACTTGATTTTCGGGCCTGCGAACAATAGAAAATCCAAATTCATAGCAGCTGCTTCTAATAAATCTCTATTTTTATAATTTATTGTATAATTCCATCATTAATGAAAATTCATAGATAGCTCGAGAATATAGAAGCTTAAAGCATTTTATCGCTGAACGCTTCCTAGAAATGACTATAAGTTCACGAAATCGATGGAGAGAATAACTAATTCGCGATAGTATAGTGGCTATTATCCCTGCCTGTCACGCAGGAGACCCGAGTTCAATTCTCGGTCGCGAAGGTTTTTATTTTTCATCTCTCTTCAACTATTTATGATGAAAGCAATATTTGCATTAATCGGCAGAAGGATTTAAGTGCAACAGCAACTTATTTATTCACAACCGTTTATATATCATAGAAAATCTTTTACGGTAATTAAATACTGGCCATAATTTTCATCTTCAGATAATCCAATACCTTTGCATATTTGATTGATGAATTTGGTCAAGTGAATAAATATGTGACTAAATCATGTTTATTTAAAAATTTGCTGTGAGTCCATAATTTATAAGTTTATTTTCTCAAGCTCGTCGTGAACATTTATACTCGCGAACATTGTCGGATTTATCAATTCGAAGCAGTCGCTCTTGTTCATCAGGCCAGTATTTTCATAGCAGTCGCTTCGATTGAGTGGGCCATTGTTCGGATCGAAGTGAGGCCCTCTGTTCTGGAAGAGCCCTCCTCCGATTTCTGAATGATTTTGATTGTAAAGATCAGTAAAGTTGCTGGCAAAATCAAAAGCGACTGAGGAATCGAATCGTGAGCTCTTTTTTCTAATTAATTTCGCTGTTGGACGAAAATGCTTTGAATTTAAGACTGGTACTATACACATGCATTTGCTTGCAAATCTGCAAAACAGAAACTTTTCACCAGATTTTATATTTTATTCGTTTATTGTGAAAAATTTCCGCAATTAAGTGCAACCACCTTTACTTCATCATTTTTTTCCTTCATTTATTTCTCGATTTACATTTCGATCTTTGCTTAATTTATTTATTATTTCTGATTTCTTTAAATGGACTCAATTACTTCTGCCTTTCATTTGATATTTATGGTTGATTTTCTTTAGCATTTTGGTTTATATTTTTGTATTTGCTTTAATCTGTTTCAGATTTTTCCCTCTCCTCTTTGATTTTTATGACTTTTGTTCCTAAATCGTGTTTAGTTTCTTCATTTAAGGAATTAATGGCATTTAGAACCCAAACTATGTTTTATTTGATAAATTTTTTCTCATTTTCAAGGTTCTTTGGCTATCCCTCCTAATTGATTCAATGATATTTTCCTATTCGGGCTCGTTGAATAAAGAATCGTCCTTTCTATCGTCTTTGCTTTCTTCATCGTGCATTCTTTTGCAATCGTGGAGAGACTAATCTTAATCTCTTTGCTTTTTTTCCTTTCTTTTTTTGCAGCACTTATTGAAATTTCTAATATTTTCCACAAGATCTTCTCTGAAGGCTAAGTCCTGTTCATCAAATTCCGATTATTCTTTTTGCATGGACAAGATCAGGAGCATTTGCTTGGCTTTGGTCGCTAAGTGGAAGGCTTCGTGGTTTTTTATATCCAGGGCATCTTTCTGTTTTTCGTCCTGAATTTTCAATATTTTTGTGATGAGGATCGATTGAAAAGGCTTGATATTCAACTTCTTTTTGTATTTACTGACGTACGCGTTTATTTGTTTTAAGGCCCTCCTAAAAGACGAGTAAAAGAAATTTTTAATGCTATTATCGGTTCGGCCGGGAATTTCCTTTGCGATTGCAGCCCATTTATTTCCAAGGGAGTCGTGGAGCTCGAACATTTTATAAATTTATTGTTCCGAAAATTCGTTTTCACTGATTTTGGGGTCTAGCTGATGATGCCATCTGAAATTTAATGAGAAATACCTCTCGCGACATTGCTTACTGGTTCTGTTGGATCCACGAATTTATTGAGTGAGTTTATTGGCAATATCAATCCATTTGTGTTTATCAAACTCTTCTAAGTGTTCGTTTTACTGCATGAGCTTGTAGATAAGCTTGTCCTCCTGAAAAATAAATCACAATAATACTTATTTCGACCATATTTTCCGCTCACACATCGGCCTCTGATATATTTATAAATACCTCGGCGCATAATGAAAACACAGTAAATCGGGTAAGGTTTTTCGATCAGATAATAAGCAAGAAACAGGAAACAGGGACCTTTCAAACAAACAATTTGTAGAGACTATAAATTTTCATGAAAAAACTATCGTTATCGAAATTTAGTGAGCTTTTAGCTGATGCTCGTAGAATAGTGAATCGATAAATTAATAATCGTGCTACTTCGGAAAATTGCTAGTAAAAAACAAAAGCGAAATTTATTTTATAATTCGACCCTGAAATCGCCACCGTAATGCAATTGATTTTGCAAAATTAAACAGTTTTGCGCCAAGAGAGTTAATTTTATGAGTGCAAAATATGTCAGTGGCATTGCCGTTATCTAAATAATGACCGAATGAGATTAACTTAACTCATAACTATACTCAGATGATAAATAAAATTAAAGATTATTGAAATCGATTATTAATCAGATGAGCCTAACAATAAACCCAACATTCGAAACAATTAATCGATAAATTGTACTCATATTTATTTAATACTGAATCATATCATCAGAATTGAATTGCATGATCATTTTTAGAATTTGTCTAAAATGGATATTTATCTCCATACTTTTAAATGTGCGATTTCAGCTATTCTCTTTGTTGTAGCAAATGTTCTGGAATCTTGTCGTAAACGTCATCGAATAGACTAGTGATCGTTGGAAACTTATGCTTTTGGCATCGATGCAATGCCTATTTTACATCGTCGCTCGCTTTCGCCCTTTATTTCTCCTCATTTGGAATGTTATCGTACTTTATTTATCGTAAAAAATTTGTAGAGGCGCTGAATTGGATCATTTTTCTATTTCCACTAGGCTCCTTCGTTTTCGGGTCGATACAATTTTGAGTTATCTGATGTAGAATGGTCTCCTACCCGATACGTCATGAACTATAAAAAATACGGTTCTTTTTCTCAAGAATATAATTCCTGGCGAATCGGGTTGCTTCAATGCAAGCTAGGGCGTCGTTTCCATCCACTCGACTGCTTGCGATCCCACTAGAAATAGCTTTTGGAATTATTCCATCCGAAGCGTATTGATCTGAAGATGGGGTTGATATTGCGTATTTATTGTTTCGGCAGATGAACAGGGTCTGAGATTTAAGAGTGGCTGCAAAATTAAGGGCTGTTGAGAAGTCACCTTCACTTGCAGCTCCTTCTCCGAAATAAACTGCACAAATTTTTTTATCTCCTGCGGTTCGGAATGCATAACCTGTCCCAGAAGCTTGTGGGACTTGAGTTGCTGCTATAAAATGGAAAATTACTGAGAGGCGAGGAAACTGTGACATTATTCAACTATTTAGAACCGTAGTGAACAGGCATTTGCCTTCCCTTGCCTCCATCCATAATGTTGCCGATGCACTGATTAATGATCTGATCGATAGTGTAGCCTCTCCAGTAGTGGGCTCCTTGCTCTCTGTATTGGGTATAAACCCAATCTTCTGGCTTCAAAGCTGCCGCTGACCCGACAATGCAAGCATGCTCCCCGAAGGAAGTCATATAAAATGATATTTTGCCTAGGAATGTTGGGGATTGTACCTTGAGCTTTGACTTTGAGTAAAATACTATCCATTTGATCGACAAATATCATAGCTTTAAGAACTTTGACAAGCTAATCGCAGTTGTATTTGATTTTGGTGTTGACGAGCTTGCCATCGAAATCGTAGGCCCGATAAGTCTGCACTTTGTTGAATTAGGTTTGCGTTTTGAGCTCTGTTGTGTATTCAAGAGTCCCGTATGTTCGCTTAACTTGGGCGAGTAGGCTGTGCGAATTGGAAAAAACTCTGCGTATCATTTTAATATCTGTTTATATCTATTTATATTCATTTCATTTATTGTTATTCTGTTTTGAAAATATCTATCAATTTACTATTTACTTTCATTCTTCCTACTTTCAGAGCGGAATGATGCAAATTGATCAAAGCCCAAAGTCAAAAATGCTTTTCAATTATACTGTTTAATGATTGTATATCAATAGACAGTCAAATCAGCCATATACTGAAGACAACCACTTAGATCAGTTCAATTTCTTGGATCGACGATCAAACCGAAGGGAATTGCCAAAAAGTTCCAATCATGATCCCAACTTGCAATAGAATTCCTCCTAGAACCCCTGCATACTTTTTATACTATCCTTATGATTTTTCGAATGCCAGAATAAAAGAGCCGTCTAAATAATATAAGGTTTACTAATGACGAACCCATTAGTCAGTGCAAACAGGAACATATCGAAATATGGGAAGAAATCGTTGTGCAGCAAAATGTCGGTTA
>NW_028281920.1:0-45215 GCF_059751285.1 Brachycentrus maculatus
TCCCAACCCAACCCCAACCCTCCCAACCCCAACCCCAACCCCAACCCCAACCCCAACCCCAACCCCAACCCCAACCCCTATAAAATCGTTTATTCATTGAAATGATCGATAAAGATATTATCTGTGGTTCATGCTTTTGTAGATATTATATATATTGAAACATATAAACTGATATTTTAAAATAAAAAATGTTTGAATTTAACTTCGATTGTCTATTATGTTCATTTTTATTAAAATTAACTAAAATCTTCAATCGAATTTTAATTATAATATAAAATGAGAAAATTCGTTCTTAATATTGTTGATCCAAGCTTCGTCAACTTCGTCGATCTCAAAAGCCATTTTTCTCAAATTATGAGTTCTATTCATTCAATGGAAAATATTAAATTAAAGGCTCGAATTCGTAGGCATTAACGAAAATATAATGTGTCTTTGAATACTTTGAATTTAGATTGATGTTTAGGGATGATCATAAGCTATAGCTGTGATTTGGCTCATAGGTTATAGATTTTTTTATGTTTTTAACATATCGCCGAATTTTATGGCATCAGTGGATTTTGGAGTCTATCACAACCATTTAGATTGATCATAGTGAGATTTGGGGTGCTTGCGGATATTTGTGACAGCTCCTGCATTTATTTATTATCCTAAGCAATTATTTTGGTGAGTTTCGGCATCTTGCTCGTCGCAATAAATGTCAGGGAAGCAATTTTATTGTTGGAAATATTAAGTTCCTCTAAGCTTGGGAATGAAAGTACTGGCATTTTCTACAAGTCGCAATCGGTTAAGACCAATTATTTCAGGGAGTCTGCATGAACTTTGGCCATCTATTCAATGTTCTTGAAAGAGCAAGACTTGAATGTCAATTCCGTCAGATTGAGGCATTAGAGGTTCTTTAAGACAATGTTCTTGGCATTTTTTATGGATATTACTTTAAGTTTGGGTACTTTCGAGATTTATATTTGATAGATTTGTAGTTACGAGCTTAATGCCGACCTTGAAAATGTGAAGCCTTAGATTAGCGGACAGTTCACAATCCGAAGCTTTTTTTATGAAGCCAGCTATGTTTAGTCTTTGTCCTAGATGCTTAGTTCGTCAATTGACTCACAGTTCATTGAATCGAGATCTATTTCAGAGAATGGGTTGTTTGAGAACTCGAAAGTGTTTAAATTTGCAAACTTATAATTCGTCAGAATTGACAAGGAATTGTCGCTGATATTCAGTGATTTCAAAGTTGCTTGGTTCACGCCTGAAAGAAACTTAAGATCTGTCATCTTAGCCCCCTTTAAATTTAAAAGCTCAAGAGCTGGCGCTTGCAGCAGCTTAACATTTTTTACTTATGTATTCATCAAATTAAGCGACTTCAGAACGGGGACTTAACTTATTGACAAATTAACGATGTATCCCACGTCGTTCAAATCGATTTCTCCTAATTTTGGACAGCCTTTAATAGTTATATTATCTATTTTTCCACGATATATCTTCATTTTCAAGAGATTGCTTAGGTTAAGGATCTAAATTTGATCGATAAGCTTCGCACGCAATCTCTTCACGATGATTTACGAAAGTTTGGGCAGATCTTTTATGGTTATGCTTCCAATGAAATCCACTGAATTCTTCTAGGCTCCTTCAAGCTTCCAGTTATCGATATTGAGAACTTTGAGCAAAGGACAATTTTTGGCTATTTCTATGGTTTCGATGTGACTTTTCTCAATGTTCATGACTTCCAAATTAGGGAGATTCAGCCCGATTAATTTCTTGAGGGGATTATTATTTATGTTGAAGCTTGTCAAATTTGGAAATTGATTGAAGTTTTCAAAGCTTGTTAATTTATTCTCGTTTAGGTTCAGTACTTTGACTGAGGAGTTTTTAAGCAATGGAAACTTCTCAATTCTGTTGTTCGAGGCCTATATTTACAATAGTTGCTAGCATGTAAAAGTCCCCAGGAAATCAATTTTTGACAGGTTGTTTCTTTTAATGTTCACTTTTGAAACATTATGGCCCTATATTTCGATAGCACTTAGTTTCAAATTTTATAGTAACAACTCTTTCACATCTTTACTTTCGACTCTAATACTATCCATTTCATATCCTTTCAGAGCTATTGATTTTAATTTGAGTGACTTTAAGTTGCATTCAATCTTCTCATTGTTTTCTTGCATTTGAACCCAATTCCCTTATTGGTATTTTTTCAGTTCCTCTTAATTAAACTCTCTCAAGATGCTGAGCCTAATCAAAGATGGGTTTTCGCAGTTTAGAAATTACAGACTATTGAATGAGTTGTGATCGAGTTCGAGGCATTATAGTTTCGGAAATGAAAATGCTGGAAAAGTTTTAAGTTTATTGTTTGATAAGTTGAGCCACTAAATATTCAGTATTTTTTCATGATTTCTGATTTATGAGATTTTGTTGTTCGCGAGCATCAACACCTCTAATGTGCTTATATTTTACACGAAATCTATGCACTATATGCAGTTATGAGAGGCATCCAAATATTGCAACTGTTAAACACACGAAAAAGAACTGAGAGATCTTTGATCAGATTCCTATTAATATTTATCTATTTCATCTTATTGATTGATGGGAATTCTTTTGGGTTAAATAGGGTGGGGGACATTTATTTTTTGAACTATTTTTAGCCGGATTTATTCGCTTGTGTTGGGGCTAACAATTATACTGAGTTTTGTTTTGTATCATCGGAGCGCCTTTAGTGCTGTTTCTCTGACTTAATCTTGTCGGCTAAAGATTTGATGTGCTAATCATTAATGCCGTAGTCATTTAAGTTAATTCTATTTGTTGTAATCTTTTTTGGTGGCAGGGACTCCACGCAGCTAAATATGCTGTCGAACTTAAACTTATTCTTACTCAAAGCAATTACCTCTTGTTTTTGTTGATCCATGGAAAAGTCGAGAAGTATCTTAAACATTTAGCCTTCCTAACTAATATTTTCGAATATTCCATATCCTTTCGGGTCGATATCTCTGTCGAACAAGTTAATGTAATCTCTTTCACCCTCCTGTAATTCACAGAAACTTTGATTAAAAGATTCTTCAGGAGTTTAAGGATACAGAAGAACATAGTCATTTGGCCCAATTCTAATGTCTTTGTTGTAGAAATCTGCGCTATTTGAAAAGCATCTCTAAATTTCAGACCTATCTTCATTAAAGTGAAACGATTCTACTCGTAGCTCGCTGTTGATGTAACGGCAAAGAATAAAATACTTCGAACGAGTATATTTTATAGTTTAATTATAGGAAACCCAGTATGACCCCCCAGAGCCGCCGTTGTCTTATTAATACGATTTTGTCACAGTTTTGTTGCTAGGCTTTTTATTAATAAGTAAGAGGCGAATAAATTCTGAAAAGATTGCCCAATTGATTTTCGATTTGTTTTAATGTACGAACTACTTTAAAAGAACAAGATTCTAGAACAGAGATGAAGTGATATTTGATAACGAGTGATGATTTGTTTTCTTGTTGTTGTCGATAAAGCATTTTTAAATTGCTTTTTTGAAATCTTAGATTCTGTAAATTCCTTTCTAAAATTTTTAGTTTCTTTTCAGAGCTGAGCAGCATTCCATGCATAAGTAGAGGTTGCATTTAGGGCAGTGCTTCATATAAAACAGATTCTCATACTTCCGATAATACTTGCTGCAGAGTGAACACACAAATGGGACTTACTGACTATGGTTTGCAGGCTCTGAAACTGCTTCTGCATGAATAGCTTAACAAACTTTAGTCTTGGCCGCGAGCTAATAGTGGATTGAATTGGTATGATCGATTCGGCTGTCGAATTTGAACACGATCATGCAGCTCTGACAAGATCCCATAGGGAGACCTTTCAAGCTCATAAAAATAATGAGAGAGGCACTGTGAAACCTTTTGTTTCTTGGTAGCCACACTGTTTTCCTCTAAGATGCTGAGCTGCAGTTCACATATGAGGAAACTGTCCTCCATCTTAAACATTACCATCACGTCATTCAGTGACGTATCCAATCTATTTTTTAGTTTCACGATTCTGATTTTTTTCTATTCTTCGAGCCTCTTCAGATTTTTATAGCACTGAATTATCTTACTTTTTGAAGCAGATATCTTTGCCCTGAGCAAGTCAGTCACGTTGAACTTGATTAAGTCGATGGGGTACATTATCATTTCGTTCTTGAACTTGCTTCCGATTTCTATTAGGCTTTTGAGGATGAAGCTCAGCTTTTCGGCCAAAGAGTAATGCAGGAACTTGGTATGATGATTGGCGAACATCAGTATATTGGCACTTTCATCAGGGATATGGATTTACTTCTTCTTTCCTTCTTCGAGCATTTGGATCAAATGGTCGTTGAACTTATATGACTCCTCATTTAGGCTTTTTATTTTTGCATCATATTCTTTTTTCTTGATGTTCAGATCGCTCAATAGTTCCTTGCTCAGATCTGGGTATTGAGAGACTTTGATTTTGCCAATTTTTTTGTGCTTCACATCCTTTACAATTTTGAATTACTCGAGCGACCCGATGGTTTCATCGCTTGCCTTGAAGAAAAGCTCAACCTTATTAAGCCATTTAATGATGATCCGAAATATCTAAGAGGAGGGAATATGTAGGCTTCGCGGTTCCTGATGCGTGAAGGATGAGGCATTTTCTGGTATTTTACGGCCGATATCGTAGTTTAGCTTCTCCTTAGTGTTGTGTTACGGAATCTCAGAGGTGTTAAAGACGTCTATCTCTAAAAAATTGCGGAACGCTTTATAATTTCGCTCGATTTCCGTACTAAGGAGGTTCATAAACTCCTTGATATCATAGATCAATTTTCTTTCGTCGGTTCGATGGAAATAGGTCTTGGAGTTTATGAGAATGTCATTTTCTAATTCAATACCTTCATCAAAATTAACGAACTAACTCATCAGATCCTGAGAAACAAAGGCTTTTGATTTCATTGGAAACATCGTTTTGACGTATTTCGCCATTTTCATTTGAAAATCATTCAAATTTCTGTAAATTTTGTTGAGATCTGCCTCGGGAAATTTTTTTTTAAGGAACTTTAGAATCTAAAGATTATATCGGAGAATCCACTTCGAAAGGAAGAGTTTCGCTTCCTACTTTTCGAATTCCTCCTTAAGCAATTTTTTTTCAGTATACTCCGTGATTTTAATATAGAACGTTGAAAATTCCTCTTAAATAAGGCTATAGAATGTTTTGATTTAATTGTTGGAATTTTCAAGAGCCTTGAGCATTATGTCATGAGTAATGATCGCTTTGCCGATTTAACTGTCGTTTTATTGAAGGACTCGGTCTTCAAAACGATTGATAAATTTTTCTTGCGTCGTAAATTTCAAAATATTTAATTATTTTTCATCCAATTTATTTTTGTCTGACAGTTTTGAAGTTTCATTTTTCATTTTCACAAGAAGCTATTCTTCAATCTTGATATTATACTCATTTCTTGCAATTGAAAAGACCTGCTTTTGATCTGAACGTCTCTTCGATTTTTCTGGCTCCTGAACACTTGGGAGTTTGTTTTAATATCTTGGAGAACTTGGTGCAGATCCTGCGGTATAATTTATAGGCTAAACCCGTCCGATCATATTAAATAAATACAGTTAAATTAATTGAAAAAAAGGATTAAAATAAAGATTATTGGCCATTATTTCAGTATGATTACTGCACACAAAGAAAGACAGATCTGAATTATGAACTGGCTTAGAGATAGAATATGTATGTCCACATCCTCTATATTAATGATTATTTTATAATGATCTAATTAGATTAAGTTCGTTAATTAGAAATGTTTGACAGCGCCATAAAGAGAGATCTTTTAGCAGATGACAATTTCTGCACTTTCTCTAAAATAGTTGTTGGATGTGATATCAATGGATGGCTCGAAACCCACAAAAAGGAATTACAACCGCATCTCAATCAGCCAAAATTTAGATTAAACAAAAAGATATGCGTGAAAGTCATCACAGAAGATGAGAAAATTCCTAAAGTTTAATTAAAGAGAAGAAAGGAAGAGCTTATGGTGACTCCGTAGAAGAATGGGGAATTTCAAAAAGTAAGTCAAAGCACTCGGTTGGCGACCTATGTCAATAATACAAAGCATATTCGTCAATTTGGCAACAATTTTCTAGGAAATAGCACCCATTATGGAGTCTGCAGATAAAAAAGGTAAGGAATCCCTTTGATTCACATAAACTAATTTAAGCTGGAAGAGAAGGACGAGTTTTGTAATTTTACCTTAGGAGTTCCTAAAGATAAATGCGAAAATGCTCCGAACAATAATTTCAGAAGGCAGTCTTTGTAAAAGCTACGTGAAATTCAGAGGTTGGACTATATGCATCGAGGAAAGAAAGAAACTATTCTTTAAACTGGAAGTTTGAAAGAAAACCAAAGCCGACCAAAATATCAATCAAAGAATCATTTCAGAAAACGGCTAAGCCTAAAATTGCAGATTGTATGATAGTATGATAATTAATAAGAATATTTATGCTTATCAATTGTTGAACATGGCTCTAATTTTGTTATCGAAAGTCTGATCGTCAAGGTTTTCAATTTTAATAGCTTGGAAATATTCCTTGGGGTCAAAGTAACCCTTGGCAATGAGGAAAGTTTGCCTGAGGACCAACTATTTAATCTTGGCATCATCGTAGTACATAATATCGTCATAGACATCCCCTTCTTTATTCTTGTTGACTTTCAGGAACTTGGCAACTTGTTCAGTTGTGAGTTTTTAGCCTTTATTGCTGGTGGGCTTGTAGTTCATCATTTTGTAGAGTTGAGAAAGGGCTTCAGGATTGTCCTTATCTAAATTTAGGGCACTTTTACATTTCTAGAGGAGAGCTTCGAAGTCTTTCAAGTTCTTCTAAATTGATGAATTGTTTTGCATAACTGATTCTCTATTATATTATTTAAATGAAACCACGAAGAATATTTCAATTCCATTTATGTGTGTATGTATATATGTATATGTGTGTGTACGTATGTGTGTATGTTGTTGTTGGAAGAGAAATACGAACAAGTAGAATATTGAACAGTAATAACGTTATGAGATACGAAGAATATGCAGAGTCCGTAACAAAATCAAATCATTATCTAATATGTCTTAAATTATAGGTTCTTCTTTGAAAACTTTTCAAACTGCATCTGCTTCCTAAACATGCATAGAGTTAAGGTGTTATGTCATTGCTGAAAGTCAAAATAATAAATTTTTCACAAACTA
This sequence comes from Brachycentrus maculatus, assembly GCF_059751285.1. NCBI lineage: Eukaryota > Metazoa > Arthropoda > Insecta > Trichoptera > Brachycentridae > Brachycentrus > Brachycentrus maculatus. The sequence continues at coordinate 7,208 of NW_028281920.1, forward strand.
AATTAATAAATTTATCAATGCGAACTAACTCACAGAAGTTCGGATCAAATTAAATTGAGTAGCTTCTGAAATTGGAACAGCTCTTTCACAACAAATATCTGACAGATGACTTTTTGCATGAGCTTGTTGCTTTGTATGTTCGAGCAATTTAAAGTTTTCATCAATAGAGCACATATATGCGAGCCTACTTCCTCTCAAAAATGCAATTCGTGGTTTCAAGACCAGAAATCGTAGAAATGCTCGAAAAAGGAGGAGATGTGGTAAAAACAATAAGAGAAACCCTACGTATGTCAGAGAGAGAAGAATAAAGCAAGTTTGAAGACAGAGATTTCCCCAAATTCAAACATGCAAGCAACGAAGTGGCCTAAAAATAAACCCATCACCACTATCATTACGATCAGAACGAAAACAAAACAAAAGAGAGAAATATGAAGATTGATTTGAAGGTCAAGGTTATGAAATAAGTGGAGGAAAACATGAAGAATTTGCGAAAGGATTTATAAGATGTCGATCGTCGCTTCGAAAAGAAAGGATAGTTAGTCAAGAATATTGCATAGAAACAAGACAACATACTTGAATAACGCAGGGCAAAACGCAAAAACAAACCGAGGAAGAAATCCGCCGAGATAAAACCAACAGTTCATGAGGAATTCCCTCAGCCTGAAGAGCCTGCAGTGATACTGAAATAGGAGCTAATTCAAGCTCAAAGGGAACTCACAGCAGTGATTATAAAGTTTACAGTCAGAATGAACGAAGAGGAGGTCAAGCGCGAACAAACAAAAGGAAGAATAAAAATGAAAAAAATATAGAGTATAAGTGAAGATGAAGAGCTCCTCGACGAGGACAATAAATAAGATAAATAAAAGCAGTCAAAGACAGAATAAAAGGCAACAGGCAGAATAAAAACTCGAAGGGTTGACAACTAAGAGGAAGGCGAGTATTGGTGATAATTTTAATGAAGAATTAATTATCACGTACAAATTTTTAATGAAAGCAACAATCTATCATCGATGTCTCTTTCAGTTAATTTGTGTATGGATAATTGTTTATTTAAAAGCATAATGTATGTATGCACAGTTTGATTATTGTTTGACCCTTTAGGATTGAGGGATAAATAGAAAATATGGGAGATTTCATGAAAGTAGAGAGAGTACTGTTATATTGCCATATATGTGTAGTATCGCAATATAAATAGCAGATTACTGTAATAAAATAGGAGAGCGTAATGTAACAGGTGAACAAAAATAAAAATTTTCTATCCAAATAGGCGTAGGTGCTGCTCGATGATATGTTTAATTCTGTGCGCCCGAAAGCTCGGTATGCATCCGAAATGCATATCGAGTAATATACTGACTCCATCTACAAATAAATAATCAATGGAGACATTCAATTGCCAACCGAAAAAACAAATGTAAGACAGTCCATTTACTGTAGATTGATAACAGCCCAATTAAGTATGACTTAGAGCAAAACTTGAGAAACAAAATTATGAGTAAAGTCTAAAGATAAAAAAGTGAATTATAAAATAGGCTCGGCTACTTAACAAACTCCATAAATTCCATGAAGCGATATGATCAGCTTAGAGGAGCAATAAAACTCAAGAGCCCAAAATCGATGAGAGTTTCTTTTTCGGGGGCGGACTCTCCACGCGATCAGTCTTGGAAGGAGGAAATAAATAAAAGATAGTAGTAAATCTAGAGGAAAAAGAAGTTGGTAAGTTAAGCGAAACTTAAAAAATAGTAAGAGCGAAAAGCAGAAAAACTAAAAGCTGAGGAAGATAGGAGCGAACAAAAGAAACAGATAATTTTATAGCATATGAAGGCTATCGAATCTCGCGTGAAGCAAAGATAGACAGAAGTTAAATCGGCAAATGAGCGATACACAAAAGTGAAAAACTAAAAGAGCCTTCATGTTAAACTCGCCTAGAGCTACGAGCAACAGCAAAGTTCATTCCTCGAAGAAAGGAAAAAAAGGCTAGCAGAAATCAGAAGCCTTCACCAGCCATTTAATTAAGAATAAATACGTGAACACGAAGAAAAGTTTTTAGAACTCAAGAGAAAAAAAGAGTAAATTCGCGAAAGATAAAGGAAAATGAACTAATCAAGGTCGCACACATACAAGCCAGTATACGAAAGCAGCTTCTACAAGAAGATTGTACAGGCGGAAAAGTAAGAACCATAAAACATCTCAATGGTAAAGATTGATAAGATGAAACAGTTTTCTGAACATGTCAAGTAGCACTTTATCCCACGTGTTGACGAAAAGAAGAGACAGTAAATTTAGGACTGGATCGAAGAATAAAAAAATAAATAAGTTGAGCATGCTGAAAGATAGCAAGAACTATTGAAGAAATCAAAGGTGAAGGGAATGGAGTATTTATAAAATATAAGAAGCCTGCCCAAAAAGAGAAAACCAAAGGAAGGATCAAGTGAAGATATTAATAAGACTGTGCCAATTACGGAAAGAATAATCTATAAAAATTATTTAACTCATACTTCAGAGAATTCAGAAGGGTCCCACAGCTAAATTCAAAAAAAACATTGGAACAAAATCTTATCAAGCAAAGAAGATATGCAGTCGAAAGCCATCAAAATTCATTACTAATCTCGTAGGTTCGAGGAGTAGCTCAAGAGAAAAGAGAAACAAACTAGACTGCTCAAGAAGGGAGACTCAACGTAGATAGACCAACAATATTTCGATATGATAAAGGCCAAGCTTGATCTTCTGGAGGTAAATTGAAGGCTGCTTGGATTCAATTTTCATATTAAATCTAATCTATGCAACATATATTTTTATATGCATACATTGTGAAGATGCAATTATTCATACAAATCTCTATCTCATTCATCATTGATTAAGTAACAAATTTCAGGCCTCCAAACAAACATTGTTGAGTAATCAGATATTTTTGTGTATTTATTATAATCTTTGGGCTACATAATTTTATTAATCAAATACTCCCAATGGCAGATATTCTGAAGATCAGATCGCATTCAGCTGTCACCCTATCTCATAAGCCTTATGCAAAAGATAATCACGATTTACTCAAATTTGTCAGCGAAAATCGACATAGCACCAATAAAAAAGTAGGAAAGAAGTGTAATCCGAATCTACTATTTGGAGTAAGTGCAGAATCACCCGATCATTTCAAACTGTCGAAAGGTCTCATTAATCGAAATGGCTACGAATACACAATGGATAGTTCCGAGTTTAAGAACAAGTTTATGTATATCAGTCAGCAGCATTTTATCACATTGGCAATCAATCAAGAGCCAGCACACCTTTAATAGAAAAATAAATATTTGACGAAATTCAAAGAGGGCGTCGAATCTAACAATAACAAGACTGCATTTCATAGGAGGAAAGGCCGATTGAGTGACTTTATGGATAAAAATAGGCATATGGGAAGTACGTACAATATCATTGGGGCAGAGAGATCGGAAGAAGCCAGAAAGTTGAAGATTTAGTGCGCGAGAAAGGAGGTTTCAAATAAAAAATAACACGATCTAAAGAGCAAAAATGTAAACTTACTAAGAAGAAGCTCACAAAAAGTGGTCGATGTTTATCCCACCCATCAGAGCATGGCGAACATGCTTTTTAATTAAAAACTAAAGATCTTTCACGCACAGAAATAAATGCGTGAACAAACAAGCCAATCCTGTCGAATACAGCATTCCAGTCATCCAAAATAAAGGCCTTCTACTAGCTACCAGTAAACTAGCAGCATTTTTAATGGGGCGACTTCGAGTTTCCAGAAAACTTTAGGAAGGAAGAAATAATTTTAAATTAACATTCCCGAATGGCGGCATAATATGTTTGAAATTAAGTTGATAGAGTGGTAAAGACCGAAATAAGAAGAATAGAGGCAATAATCGACTTTTAAGTTTGCAAATACAAAAACAAGTATGTCGACAAAATCCGGATTCTGAGAATAGTAGGCGAAACAACTCATCATTTATACTTTTAATAATTATTGGCACCTATATCAAAATCATTGAATTTCATAGCACTTACAAATACACTTGCAGAATATTCTCACGCTCGAATATATTCAAATATAATCAAATATAATCAAATATAAACAAATATAATCCAATATATTTCAATATAGTCAAATTTAATGGCATAGATACAATGGCATTATAAATGACATACAATATGATAATAAATCATATTTATCATCTGATAAACATGTCTGAGAATGTTCATTAATGAATAATAATAAACAGCGAAAACCTATTTTGGACACCACTCGTCAACTGAATATCCATTGTGCAATCTATGCTACTTTCTCGCATGAATATCCTAAGTAGCATAACTATTCTATTATAATTCCATTTTAAGTTGATTATAGTTTGATTATAATTTAGAGCTTATGAAAAAATCATTGCCAGCTTTTGGGAAATACGTTGTTGCTCAAAGCAGGAGTCAAATCAAAGTCATTGGATATCTTTTTTTCATTCCCTTGATTATCGTGTAAAATAGTAGGGTTTTATAATTTTATTGCCTCCTATTTGATTTAAGGCTTAAGTATTGGCAAAAAGTCTTATTTCTTGTAGTTCGAGAGTCTCAATGCAACAGGAGCAATTTGTCTTCTTAGTACAGCGAGTTGAAAATTTCTTTAACCTAATTCATCTGCAATGTTATTTAGAATTGCATTCAAACGGTGAGATCGCAATCCGAGTTTTGTTTTGAATTTCCTAAGTAAAGAGAATAAAACTTGAAAAGCGAGATATGCAAGCATTTTGGACTCAATAAATCAGAGTTCCCCTCTCCAACCATGATAGAAAGCAGCCTTGAAAGCGTATCTGAGGAAGTGTCATACAAAATGGCAAGTTTTTGGTCAAGAATTTAATTTTTCTGTCCAATTTTCAGTTACAAGGCAGTCAATAATGTATTTGTTTAAAGGTTCGAGAAATCGCAAATGCGACAAATTTATTCGCTTTTATTCTGCATTGTTAATATTATGTAGCAGGATCACATAATACGTTTTAAAACAACGCAATCACAGAGCATGAACATATAAAATTATTATTAGGGCCCGACACAGTGATGAAATGCTTTGAGGAATATACAAATTTGGAGAAATATAGGGAAATTTGGGGAAATTTGGGGAAATTTGAGGAAATTTGGGGAAATTTGGGGAAATATGAATTTACAATATTAGATTTACATAGTATGTTATAATTGTTTATGAATTAATACTCATGCAATTTTTTGTTGTTCATTTATTTATTTTGGTGTTTAGGGCTGATTGCTTTATGCCTAAGACTTTACCTGAAAATAGGTATTTTATGTGAATTCGACTATGTTCACACATTATTCAAATTGCTTTATTGCCGTTTTATTGCCGTTTCAAATCGTTTCAGTCATGGAGTGACCTCTGGGTATAAAAATAAGAAAGTTTTCTGCATTTGGATTCTTATTGAATAATATGAATCGGAATTGACAGAAGTACTTTTTCATTTATACAACTTGTATTTTGGCATATTTGTGCATTTGAACATTTAATTTTTAGCTGCTCTTTCTGATTCCTTTAAAATATACGATGATTTTGATAATTTGATCTTTGGCTTCCTTCTTTAATAATGCTCTCATTCGACAAAATTAGTTATGAATATGATCAAAGAATAAACATAGTTATAAATTCCGTTGATCGACACTATGTTATAATTAACATAACTATTTCACTATTCGAGATGTTAGTAATCTTTCTAATATGCACTGTGTAAATAGTCTATATGTTTGCCTATGTATTCTGACTTTAGTGCTTAGATATTCTCAATAAAGTGCCGAGTGATATCATTCAGGACTATTCGTATAGTTATTTTAGAATGTATTTGGATAGTCTTAAATGGAAAGTGCATCTCAAACAATAATTCAATATAATATGATGGAATAATCTCTGAGCCTTGAACTAAGTCTGCTCTTTATTTTAAGCTATTTATTTAGCTCGAAAAATTCATTAACACCTTTGAATAGTTCTTGCTTTCAAAATGACTGCCTCGATACATATAATTTAAAACGAATGTCTTTAATTTATACTAAACTGATATCCTTCGCCTGATAATAATAAATATTGTAGTCCCTACATAAATGAGCAATCGATTGCAGAAAAAGTATTGCACACTTGATAATGATCATAAATATAGAGTTAACTCATTAAAATTAGAACTAAATCAATTTGGAAACCCAATAAGCAATGAAAAGCAATTGAAAGTCTCGAGAAATGATAGTTTCCTTCATTCTTAAAATAATTCACTTGAAGTGCGAATCAAAAACAAAATTAAATCGGAGAAGACTGTCGACTATCGAATATTCCTAAAAGCGAAGAAAAATGTAACTTTTTAGAGACTGCCGTTGCTGAATGCGAAGACCTCTGCTCTTTCGAGATTTTGTAACCAAAGGATTCCATCAAAGATAAAATCAAAGTCTTATGATTCGAATGACGACTTTTAAATATGAGTCAGAGAATATGGAGCTGTTCCTTTGACGAAGTTGCATCTCGGCATAATTACTTGTGTGATAAATGTGTGTTATATGTGTTGTATGTATGTATTTGTGGGGTGGAGAATAGCTCCGAAGACGAAGAAAAGAGTAAACTACCTATTCAAATAATAAATCATGCTTTCGAGATTCTTGGCTGGACTTCCTTCGAGTCTTTCCTTAATACTTTCGAAAGATTCTTTTTTTACAACTTCACCTCAATAGAGTTCATCGTATTCATCCTTTCAGCTTACTTTTCTGATTAGTTGTCAATAGCTCCCGGCCTATTCTGGTGCGCGAATATTCTGGATATGCTTTGTATGGGATGGGTCTCGCAGATATTAAAGTTGTAGCTTCTGCTTACGCCCCTCATTTCATAATTCTCATACATGACATGCTTCCTTTTGTCAATGAAATGATTGAAATTCCTGAAAATGAGACGCACAGCCCAACCAATCAACTCGAAGGCCGCCGAAAACACAATAATGTACAGATACTTCACCATAAGAATGCCTGAGAAGGAGGGGTTTGTGAGAACTGAGATCGTTAAATCAGGGAAGAGATACTCGGGCCACGTGAGCCCAATAATCATGTAGGACACATTATATATGATCAGCCAATGGAATGAATTCTGGAGCTGAATGCTATACTTTTGGATTTTCTCAGATTTCGATATTACGCGCTGCTCGATATTGAGGACTTACTCACGCTTTTTGATATATAAGACCAGCATGTTCAGGAACGAAATGAATGCCCCAACAGGGAAAATAACCACCGAAGTGCAAAATATTACAAGTAAAATGGTCTATTCGAAGATCTGCACCTCCTTTGGCTACTTTCTCTTCGACTATTTCAGCACAAACTTCATAAAGTTTATTAGTCTTCTCGAAACGGCTGACTAACTGGAGAAAAAGTTTTATGCTGTGCCCGTTTCTAAAAGTTTAAGGTTTTTCTTTCTGCCTTTCTTTTTTTGGATTATGCACTTTTTGAACTCATCGTAAATTATTTCGAAGAACAACAAAACTGTGTAAGAGAGCTCAGTCAGATAAAAGGCAACTGTATAGGCAATAGACTCATCCGTGCACCAATCACTAAGGCAGCTTGTCTTTGCAATGTCTTGGATGTAGACCAAATCGATCGGCCCAATCAGGTAAATTGTGAGCAATAAGAGATACACTTTAGCCGCAAGGTATTTTTGAAACTTGCCCTGGTTTGACAGATTCTCATACTTGGTCAGTTTTTCGCAGAGGGGTATTATGACTCGTTTTTGGAGGAAGAGGCTCACAATGAAAAAGAGAGCGTATCCGATTAGGTGTGCGGGGTACAGAAAAAATATTACATCTCGATCGAACTGCTCTATATAGCCCGAAAGTCGTAAGATCAGATAGCGGATAGCGTAGTAGAAGCCAACTTCCAACCCCATACAGGCGAGTATGACCAACAGAATGAAGGCCGATCGCAGCTTATCGACTATTTGGAACTGTTCTTCGTTGTAATCATTCGGGTAATCATTCACAATGTTTCTAATGTATGGCCCCTTGTAATCTCCGGCATATTTCCTAAACACATACTTCTATTCGTAGTCTTCGATGAACTCATTCTACTTATATTTAAAGTGCTCCACAAGTAAAGAATAGACGATAACTATCACCAGCAAGTAAATTAGGTTGAAAATAAGTTCGGAAGTGTATTGATACTGAAGGTTGTTTTGATTTATGACTAATTGCTGGACTATCTGCCCTCCCACGCCCACCAAACCGATTATAAAGAAGAAAAGCACTAATTTGGTTTTGATGAAGATTTAGTAGGCTGAGTTTTAACCTAAGTATTCTCGGATAACTCTAAAATCTGTTTTCCACAGCCGCAGAAGCTTCCACCCAGAAGCCAAAGATCGGCCATTAAGTCCGCCTTACACTTTCATATGCTACTTTCGTTCATGTTTGTTTCTCGAATCCTTATTCTAATTGGGTTCCCGCAGTTTCCTTTTCGCTTTTTATTTGGCTTTATCAACGTAGTGTTAATAGAATGTGTTCGTCACTTCATTAATGTCGCCCACGCGCCCAAACTTCTCGAAATTGTCATTCAATGTGAATAGTTCCGCGTTCAACTGATTGAAATTTTTGAGATTGATGAACTAATCTAATATCAAATATGACAGCTTTATTTTTTACATTTTATTGAAGAGTCCCATTTCGGATTCAGGACCCACAATAGACGGGACGTAGATAAGGCTGTGCTTGAACCTATCGAAAAAGCTATTTTTCTTGCTCAAGAGCTGATACTCCCCAAAGAGCCTCGGATAGTCATAGGTTTGGTAATGAAATTCCTCGCTAATTCTCCTTAGCTCTTAAATATACAGTTTTTGATTTTTAAAATTATGCCACACCTTTTCAACTCCCTTATTCATCTTTTTGATTTGTAAGTTCGATCGAATGTAATTAAGCTATTGCGGCGTAAAGTCATACTATTCGGTATTTTAGTTCTTAAGAGTCGGCTCTCCTTTCTCTCCAATGTGCGGCACAAGAGTCTATCGGAATCTGATCAAGAACTCCCCATAACGCCTTTTCTAGTTCTAAGATATAACTGTTTCTTTTATAACATGAGTCTAACGAGCCTTCCCTCCTTTCAAATTCAATTTTAACCTCCTTACAGCATGCTTTTCAAATAGACCGGCTTTCTCGTCCATTGTTGACTACTCTTCTTACTTTAATTGTAGAAAATCGGAATGCTACTTCAGCAGCCGATTGCTCTTATCCTTCGGTGCGTTCAGAAGTGGGTCGATAATCGGATAGAAGATTTACTTTTTAATTTGAAAGTTATTCGCTGCCTTCACCAGTGTTTAATGTGGGGTGTAGATAAACAAGAATACTGCCTTGGACTACTTTTTGGTATTCGAAACCCTGAAGAGACGTTTTTTTGCTAAATGAGCAGCGTTATAGAGGAAGGCTCGAACTGTGAAATTGCACTGAGTTTCTAAAGCATATATCAGAGTGTTGAGGGTGATAATAAACGAGTCTACACTTCCAGAATATTCCTCAAAGCATTTCATAGGTATTGCCTACAAATCACCTGTTTATGTCCTGAAATTTGGATATTTCAAGTATTACTCGTTTGATATTTCGCCCTAATTTTATAGCTCAGAGGCTTATAAACTGGCAGCACTGTCTACAATTTTTTCGTTCTTTTTGACATTTTTTGTGAGATTAACCAAACTTGTTCCTGATCTGACTCCCAACAATTTCTTCCGTTTGTTTACTTTCTTTTTGGAAAGCCTTTTTTTGTTGTTTTTCTTATTGGCCCGTTTCTAGATTTACTCTTCTTCAAGCTCTATTTTGGCCTACTCCCCTTTGTCATCCATCTCCTAATATAATTATTAGTACGCCGCCGCATAGGCAGCAGAAAGTTACTTATTGGGTTTGTTGACAATAGAACCGATGTTTAGAACTTGCTGCCTTTTGCCGTACTTTGCAGTCGGATACTTGAGTTTAATAATCAGACTGGGCTAAAAAAGGGTTTAATCGAGATCTTTTTTCGGATAAGAGACTTTATTGGTTAGCACGTCCTTCAAAACTTCTTCTTTGATGGATAAATTGAGTTTATTCTTTTTTTCGACTTATTTTTCTTGATTTTACTTCATTTGCGCGAACTGTTGAAGTAAATGAAATTATGCATCAATACTAAGAAAAACAGCTTTAATCTCAATCTGGAAATTGCAAAAACAAATCTAAACCAGACACAGCATTCAAATCCTCCATGAAAACTATCTCGCCAAGATTTTTGGTTTTCAATTTTTTTGTTCATGTTGTTCTATCAAATTGCAGCATTTAATAAATTTAATAATTCAAGTGAAACTTTCCGAAGTGTCATGCAATGCCTTTTCTGTAACCAAATCAAGAAGTTAACACTGCACTTCCAACTTCGTAATTATTTAAAGCACTTATCAAATGAATATTTATTTTAGAATATATGTGTGTTATATTAATTATTAACGCAAATAGGAAATGCTATTATCAATTATAAATCAATAATCAAAGAAAGAAATAAATAAATGAGAAGAATTATAGGTTTTTATATTTGTTGAAATTGAGGATAGTATCGTATTAAAGTATCCCAAGATTGGGTTTCGCATAGACCTCAAATCGGAAGTAATATTTATCGATGAAATGCAATAATAAAAGGACAGCCAAAATATCCGCATGAATTATCACTTGAAATAACAGATTATAATGATGACCAAAACCAGAAATATGATAGCGATGACCCCTCGAACAATGAGCTTATTCTTTCTGATCCTGAGCATCATGGATTTAATTCTTCTCTCACTTTTATTCAGATCGTCCCGGATTCCGATGACCTTACCCTTGGCTCCAAGCAATTTATTTGTTTGGGAGTGCAGCTCGACACTAATATTATCGCCAATATCCAAATTCTCGTACATTAGCCCAACCGACTACTTGAGTCTCTCATTAACTGCTAGGGTCCGATCTTGGCTTTGAATCTGCTAATTGCTGCTTGGCCGAGTGCTAAATAGCTAACTTTTCTTCTGATTGTACTCCAATTCGTTCTCTTTGGCATATATCTATTTTTTGAGGGTGTTATAGGTTTGTCGGTACTGTTTCAATTTATGCATAGCTGGCATCTTGTCGGGAGTGGAGTCGTTGCTTAGTTCAGTTTGAATAAGCTTAATGTTCTTTTAGCACTCGCTCAATAGCAAACGTATTTCATTAAAATCCGATTGCATGAGATCTCTTTATTTCATCCGCTTCTGAATGGAGCTGATGTCATGAGAGAGCTCCTGTTCATAGGTTTGGTAAATTGATGGCATTATTTATGTCGGAATAGATTATTAAATATGAACAATGGTATTGTATGTAAAACTATTTAATTAGGTAAGATTTAAATCGGGGGATTTAGTCAGCTTAGAGGGATTCATTTTTTATTCAGAATATGGCATACTGAACATTTTGGCTCTGTGTATGGATGTTAGCATAAGAATATGTGAATATGTGAGTATATGTATCCATTAATATGTGGGCATATGTATGCATGAATATGTGAACATGTGATCATTGTGTTTTACGGGGTAGTCCGACACCGTTTATCGTAAACTATCCTTTATCCTGTGAATACGAGAAGTTAGGAATAAGCTTTCTAAAAACTAAAAAGGAGCCATCAGAGTGAGGACATGGCATTGTTTGAGTTCTCACAATCGAAGTGCCATTAGCAAGTGCCATAATCCATAAAAGCTGATCGAAAGTCTTATGGTCAACACATGCCCGATCTGTAATCAATTGCTGAAGCTCATTCAAGAGCTTAAATCTCAGATCTGCACTGCTGTGCTATTCATCAGTCGCACTTAAATTCCAAGCAATAGTCTCGGATATAAAAAAGCAGCTAACCCTGTATGCAAACTTCGATGCTTTTATCTTGACTATTCGTTCTGAAATCTTCACGTTATAGATTTAATTTGCAGCGAGCAGTGCTGTCAATTATTCTTGAAGGCCCTTGAAGATGATATCTTCATGCTGATTCTCATCGATATCGTGAATTATCTGTATTTAGTTCGGAGGAGAGTATTTGTTCATGAGAAGCGGTTTGATTTAATTTGTAGATTTGTTTACTTTGATGTTTATTGCAGATTTCGATTAATCCAGTTCTAATTCTATTGATACTCCCATTTTGTTTAGCAAAGGGATCAACAATGTTTTCAGGCTTTAAACCGAAGGACAGAAACTTTGGTGCATGCTGCCTTCAATTCTGAGAGTTCGGTCTATATTTTTCATGATGTATATTGGCAAAAGGGCCTGGAGCAGAAGAGTGGATTGGATGTCTTCGTTTGTCTTGATGAACTAAGGCTCAGCCGAAGTTGGGGAGTACTATAGTTAAGTAAGACCCTTACTATACTTAATCCCTGTCAGAGCCTACATAATGCACATCGCTGTGCCATTGAGACCTTTATCTGAAAATTTGCCATAGCTACGTATATTATAAATGAATATCTGCTTATTCAAGATCTACGAAAATGCTAAGCAAGATCGCAGGATCTGTCCTCCCGAGTAAAACTTACCTCCATTGATCTCAACTACATGTGAATGCATATCCTTGTATTCTGCCTATAATAAGCTGAGTTCTATTTCGTCCTCCTTCTTCCAAATATATCCAATCTTCACATTTACCACATTTCTCGTGAATTTGAGGCCTGATGGGGAATTCAATGATAACTATTCATCTATTTATACAGTCGGCTCTATAATTCTGGCAATTCCTCGAGTGTTTTATGCGATGAGTTTTAATTATTGTTCGAATTATTTTTAAACTTTTTCTCGGATGGGGTCGAAATATTTATGTTTAAGTAGCTCGAGAGCTGATGGTCTTTACCGTGGATTTACTCTTAGCGCCTTTTTCAATAAATCTATGGCATCTTTTGTTGCATAGGCCTCATTGCTTTTGATGACGAGTATGCTGATATCGATCGGATCAATATTCCGATTCAAAAGAAAGGCGATTTCTGGTTCGACAGTAAGTTTCTTTTTGTGTATCAATTTATGGAATTATTCAGTCCCCATGAAACTGATGATTGTCTAAATCTGGTGATAACAGTCTTTCCCCTGAGCAAAGAGATGTCTGCCGAAGATCTACGTTATTTATATTGCTTTACCATTCCGCTCATGACCACAGCAAATGCCCAAATATCAACCGAGTAATCAAGCTTCGGATACTATAAAAGGATTTATGGAGCTTTGTATTGAAGTGTGCCGATTTTCGTATTATACTATTTTCCGTACTCATGAAAGACAGAAAGCCCCAAATCCAAAACTTTCAGCTAAAAAGTATTATATGTGTATTTACTTTTCTGCGTTAAAAATCGAAGGCGAGATTAGCTGGCTTGATATCCTTATGAATTATTCCTTTGGAGTGACAATAAGCCAATCCTAACAAAATTTGATACAAATAAAGGGAATACTCCTCAGGGGTTGAGCCCGTAAGCATACTGTTGTAGCTAATAAACTCCGCATACTCCATCACAAGGCAATAGATATTCCCTATTCTGTGTTTACATGATTGGATTACTTCACAGCATCGAGCAGCTTCACAAATCCACATTTACCCTCGAGACGCATCATACTTTCGAATTCCTGCCTAATTGAGAATTTGGTTTCTGTATCAGAATAGAGTTACTTCTATAAAACAGTTTGATCGCACATTTTTTAGAGTTCAAGATGTTGATAGCTTCGAAAACATGAGAAAAGTAGCCATGTCCAATTTTACGAGTGATGAGATAATTGTTGCCTGATCTATTGATTGGAGTTTTAAGTACTTCCAATTAATGTTGCTTAGATTGTTTGTTTCCATGATGATCATTTATTGAAGCGGGGATTTGTAACTTGTGCGGCCCTTCATCCGACAAATATGTGCTATGATAATGTTATAAATTGCGAGTCAATTTAAATAGCTTTGAATGTATAATTTATAATTAAATGCAAATAGTGTAAAGAAGGGGCTGCTTGAAATTAATAAATTAGTTTATATTTATAGTTGGATGTATCAAACTTATTGGACGTTGAATATTCGTACTGAGTGGTCTTTTCCTGAACTGGCAAGCTTACCTTAATGCCATTTTAGGGCTGTGACTTACGCAGTGTGACTGTATTGGTCAGGGACTTCCTTGATGATTTCCCATTTGTCATTTTATAATTTTAGGAAGACAATAGTTCCATCTTCCAATCCCCCAGCGAGCAAACTCTTGCTGCAGAACTAAACAGAGTATACAGGCTTCTTCATTATTATCTATTGAATTATTGCTTTATTGAATAAGGAGTGTACTTTGATTGATTTGTCTCGGCTACCTGTTGCGATGAGGGATGAATCGGGCGAGAATGCGACAGAAGTAATTGCACGAGTATGCGCTTCATAGTTGAATATGACCTCGAAATTGATATCAAAGACCGCGAGTTTCCTATCTTTCGAAACTGAAGCAAAGAAGTTACCACACTCAGAAAACTTCATATCGTAAACTGTGTATGTGTGATGTTAGATCATCTTTTATATTTTCCATTAGGCTGTGTCCCAGATAATAATGATTGCCGCGGATTTGCTGAGTCCTGAGCAGCTCGATGCTAATAACCTTCGAGCATTGCATCTTGTCAAGCATGAAATTTCATGAGGATGCCCATATAGTTTGTTGATTTCGGGCCATAGAGTATGCTTTACAAGGTAATCATCATGTGGGGGAATTTTGAAATTTATTTTGTTGTTGTTGTCCTTGAGGTCTTCGGTTATGATCTTTTACTATCCGTTATCCTCTTCTTCTTCTTCATCATCGAAATAGGAGGTTATTTTCTATCTTTCGACTCTTTGCATTTTGGTCATCAGTCCTAAGACTTGGGTTCCTCCTTCTGCGTAAGTCTCATAAAGCAGCACTTCGTCACCTTATTTACTTGTTACATATTTGGCTTCCTCCTACTTAGTTGGGAAGTATAAATGCATGTTGGCTTTTGTGGAAGTGTTGAGGAAGTTGGCAAAACACGCGGATGGCTCAACAATCCTGATGACCTTTTCATCGGCTCCGCAGGCAATCAAATCGATTAGTCCATCGCCTATTTTTACAGTGGAAACTGCATTGATGTCGTATCCATGGACCTGTGCTCGAGATATTTCATGGTAGTTGCCTGTTAAGAGACTGCGACTATTCACGCGAGTAGTCTGGTCCATGGAGACAGAGACCAGGAAATCCCCTGAGTGATTCCAGTCAATATCCCGAACCTCATTGGAGTGTCCGCTAAATGATGGCCTTAATGTAAACTTATCTTTTTCTCGGTCGTGGGCCCAGATCATTGCTGAGCCGATATAGTTCACAGCAACGAGATAAGTGAACTATTCGTCAGTGGTGACATTAAAA
Organism: Brachycentrus maculatus; assembly: GCF_059751285.1. NCBI lineage: Eukaryota > Metazoa > Arthropoda > Insecta > Trichoptera > Brachycentridae > Brachycentrus > Brachycentrus maculatus. Next base: position 22,593 of record NW_028281920.1, read on the forward strand.
TAGGCATTCTTATTGCCGATAAATTGACCCATACGGCTCTCGACATTCCAAGTCTACTCGCCTTCATGGCCCCATACACAGATCGTGCAGTCAAGCGAACATGAAACCAATCTAAAAGCGCCTCCGAACTTGGTCCAGCACAAGTTGGTGACACTGCTCTCATGGTTAATGAGCACGGCATCCAAGAAGATACGCCATTTATCCAACTACTTGATGTTCTTATGGAATTTAGTGAGTTACAAATTCTGAGTGATTCTCCATAAACGAATATACCCATCTTTGGATGCTGATGCCAACAAATACCCTTAATTATCTGACACTATTGTAAGCTTGGTGATTGCATTTTAGTGGCCAGTCAATGAGAACTTATATTCGAACTGGCCCTACTATATTTTGTGGTAGCAATGAATTTGTTGGTCCGCTCCCCCAATGAAAATGGTCATTCCCTCTTTCTATTGGAATGTGGCCACTGACTCTGGAGTTTTGTGCAATGCAAACTTTATCACCTCTAGTTCCTGTAGATGCAATCCCTGAACTGTCTCGATGCTGTAGATAAATATTTAAGCTGAAGTGTTCCCCGTGATCAAGTACTTACCTGAGTAGTTAAAGAATGTCAAGGCTGTGTTCTGCTTTATAGTTTATACAATCTGCCATTAGTTATTGTTTAATTGTTCGAATACGCAAAGATGCCCAGAATCATAGCCTACTACAATATAGCATTTTCCAGAGATTTTCAACACTTTGAGACAATTGGCCCGTCCAGTTTGAACAGACCGATTATTGAGGTTCAGAATAACCCTATTAAGCTCTAAGTCATAGATTCCCACTTGGTTGCTGAAGCAGTATGCGATGGTCTTCTGGTTGAGGAATTCGAGTGTTTGTGGCATTGCATTGCAGTTTGCAGCAATGTGCTCGCATGTAATCTACATGATTATTGATTTCTTTTATAATATTCATCAGCATCGGCATTAATACTAATAAATTGATTAACTATTTTGTGTGTTGTTCAATTTTTGGATTTAACTAATAAATTACTCATTTTAAAGCTGATTAATGCGATCAATCTCTGCGTAGTTGCTTCCATACGGTCCTTGGTCCATTTTTGTTCAACACAATAATTTAGAGCTTGTCTCCTGTGTAGATATCTCTCTCTGCTGCAGCTTTAAAGGCCCGTTCAACCAGTTCGACGGCCTTCTATTCGGTTAGGGCAGGCTTTTTATCGTGGTTTGGATTATTGTATCCAATGCACTCGGCATCCAAAAATGGGAGGATCATATGGGCTCCGCTGCCTTGTGCAAGAGCGGGTCCATTATCGTAACTGCCAATCGCATCGTATCCATAGACAATGCCTTCACCGTTTTCATCGAGTCCTGCCACCAAATTGAAAGTGTAATATGGGAAGAACCTACGGCCATAAAGAGTCTTAGAAATGAGGTTGGCGACTGATTTTGTCGAAGGGTATCGCTCAATTTTATATTCGTAAATTTAAAGTTTGGCTTTTAGCACTCTCTGCAGTTCGCAAAAATCTGCAAACATTCCGGAAGTTGCCAGGATGGTCTTTTCAGTGAGTTGTACCAGCTTCGACTCTCCTCGAGTAATAATGCTATATCCTTCTGAGAGCCTAGTGTCGCCCCCGACAACAACGAAGTCCTTGCCTGCCACTGCGACGACTGTACCATAATTCAATTGATATGGATTGAATCCTCCCTTTTTATTTTAGAGATCTGAGTTATGAATGGGTTACATGGATTTTTAACATCGATATACTTGGAGGAATCTGGGCCGAACATTGTTGGGAAGCCGTTTGGGTGATTGAGGTTGATCTTCATTTAAAATATTTTTAAATATTATCAAGCATCCAACTCGGATTACATTATATTTTAGATAGTGCGTGTGGATAAAATGTTGTTATTATGCAGATTCTTGCAGATGGACACTGGATATAAACTTAAATGCCGGCTTTTCTAAGATTGATTCTCGCTTATCGAAATCTGTCAGTTCTAGAATTCGGACTATCATTGCCTCAGCTAATAATGCTGCTTTAATAAGCATTATTGTAAATGCTGATAAGTAAACTGTCTGTTTCTCAATTAAAGTGCAATCTGATACATAATTGCAAAAGTTTGATTTCCAAGAGTTATTTCTCATCAAATGCACAAAATATTCATTACTCAAAGGACTATAAAGTTCTAATATATCGAAATTAAATGATTTTATGTTCATCTTTAACTGATCTACTGATTTCGTGCTTAAATTAAAACTGCTAAATAATTGCATGTGATCCCTTTACGCTCCCATTTGCACTCCCATTTGCACTCCTATCTTCACTTCCCCAAATGTATCTATTTCATGGGCGAATCCTTTGCTCCAACAACTATTCTGACACATAAATAGGCTAAGAACAAAGTGTTAATATGTTTTATGAAATAGCAATTTCTCAGTAATTATCCGTTTATTTGCATTTTGCGAATTTAAAAACGTCAGGCCATAGAAATATAATATTAAGTTAGTTTCGAAATGTCTGAGATAGCTTTTACAGCTTTGAGCTATGAAGCCGAGGATGTTGGGAAACATTTGAAGGCAAGCAAAAAGCGGTACACCTGGAAGTTCTCCATTAACAAGCAATGCCATACGCTTGTTTGCTGTTCCTCGACTGTTAGCGGGAAGACCAAATTGACATATGATGAAAAGACTATCGCTACGAGTGACAAGCCCCTCTTTCAGGAGGCATTTACCAATGAAGGGTGTGAGTTCTTGGTCCTGCAGCAGGCTTCTGATTTCTAACTCAGGATCAATAACAAAAGTTTTCTTCATCTCCTTCATCGTGAGAAGACCATCAAGGAGTTCACAAACCAGGAAGACCATACGGAAGATATCAAACTTCAGAAGGACTTCGCCATTGATAAAAGCGGGAAAATGATTACTTTGAACTTGAATGCGATCGGGGACGGAATGAAAAAGAAAAACACTAAAATATAATCCGACAAATGGAATGATTTTGGAGACCAGGACATCGAATATTTCCAGAGGCTGAAACGATCATAGGAAGGGACAGCCATGATGCCTCCCCCAGGAAAAAAAGAGGAATTAATAGCCTTTAAGGAGGTTTCACAGCCTATTCAATCCCCCGAAGAATTTAGTACTATGCAGCATCTATTCTCGACAGTCTGCCCTTCAAATCTGAAATTAAGTGAAAGCAATCCTTTAACCATGCCTGAAGATTTCAACACAATGCAAAATATGTTTGCAACAGGAAAATTAACTCCAAACAGTAATTTTTATGAAGGGCCGAAGGCAGAATAGTTCACAACAATGCAGCAGCTATTCTCTACCAACGGAAACTGTCTTCCTAAAGCATTCGAAAAAATTCCATAAAAATAGGAATTTTGCACAATGCAACAGCTATTTCAAACTCTGAAAACCACATAAACCCCAGCTCAACAAAATTATACTACAAACTCTCATTTAAATTTCAACACTATGCAAAACATGTTTCAGACAATCCAACCATAGCAAAAATAAAATAAAAATGAGTCTTCAATTTTAAATAATGGACCAAATCCAAACTAATTCAGCACAATGATGAACCTATATAAGACCATGGCACCTCTTCCCACAGCCATCAATAACTCGACTTTGCCCGTATAATCATAATTCTCAACAATACAGCAACTCTTCTCTACAAATCTCAATCTCAACAATCCTGCAACTCAGAAACCTCAAGAATATGGCAATCAATAAAATTCAAATCCCAACACTCCTGATCTTAATGATTTCAACACAATGGCGAATATGTTTAAGACAAGCCAATACTCATTAGGCGTCGATACGTAAAAAGCCCCCAATGCTAAAAAAGGAGAAGGACTTCAAGAAATAAAAAACATCGAACAGATAAATATCAATGACTTTAACACAATGCAGAACTTATTCACAACAATGAAGCCAAATTAAATTAATTTTCAAATTTGAATCCAAGGCCAATAATTCTTATGATTAATTTCATATCTCATACCTTATACATCAATTATAATACTATTTACTCCCTACTAACAATCAATCAATCAAATGGGTCTATTTACTGTCAAGATATTTGATTCATAGTTGGTGCCATTTCTTAGTAACTGCGAAAAGGGGCTGTTTATAAGTAAGTTGTTGACAAATGAGCATATATAAAATTCCTGCATTTTATTTAATTTTAAGCCTAAATTAACAACACAAATTAATTATGCCATCGAGCAAAATCACTCACTTTTAATCAATTCCTTGAGAGTTGCAATAACCCTTTTCATGTTATTTAGCTCATAAAATTATAATTCTTCTTATGAGTAAGAATATGAGCTCGGTTTAGGTTTCCATATACTGTTTAGATTGTTTAGCAGCCAGTCTGCCCAAGACTATGTGACTTTTATCATTTTGTAATTGTCGAGAGAGTGGTCGCTCGTACTGAAACTTAATGTGGAAATTGAGTTCGCGCACATGCTGTCCTCTGAGATGCAATTGGAATAAGTTTGCATTCCTCGAGGGTTGTACCAAATTTAACGACCAGCATGTTTGAATAGGAATGCCTTGGGGGGTGCATGGACAACAGTATCGGCATAGTTTATCACACGATAATAGTTAGGAATTTCAGATTCCAAATAAGCTGCGAACTTTCCATTTCCAACTCTTGGCTGTCCCATAGTTACAAGAGAACCCACAGTCCCATAAATTGATTTCATGTCCAATGCGCAAAGAACTGCTAAAGCCCCTCCTAAACTATGCCCAGTCACAAAAATATCAGCTGTCGGAAAAGTAGTCTTTAAATTCGACACATGAGATCGGACCACAGGTGCAAGATTATCATAGGCTGAAGTGAACCCCAAATGAGTCCGACATCCGGAACATGCAGAGTATGAGGTCGTCACAGTATTTATATTTGTAATCCAGTTATTGATGTTTTCACTGCCCCGAAAAGCAATAATAATTGCATTATGCTCACTCAGATACGCAGTGAATCCTTGAAGAGTGCTACTGTTACTAGAGTTTAGCGCATTAACATTTGTAGCTTGATACTTCCTGCAGTCCTCACAAGTCCAAGAGTTGATGCTTTCGGGGGAGTAGTAAGTCGCGCCTGACATATACATCATTTCAAGAGCAAAAGAAGGATTATAAGCAGCCGAAACACCCATAGTAACGCCCATCCCCATAACGAGCACAACCGCAAACAATACTCTCATCATTTAAGTATGAATTTTAATATGCATTCAAAAATGCAATAAAGTGTCAATATAGGATATCAAACTAACTATTAGCTTATTAAGTATAAGTAATAAGCACTAAGTAAGAACTCCAGTTTAATTCATTATGATAGATACATAAACAGATTCTAATTATTAGAGATGCAAGTCAGACCGACTCCGACTCCGACCAAACTCAAATACAAAATAAATGATTTCGCATTGCCTGGTAGCCACACTATCAACAAAATTGTATATTCCAGTTAGCCAAACAATCTTGAGCCTTATTGCATATGCAAATAATTTGCGAAGATTGCGACGAAGAAGTGTAGCCGATGCTTCGCGGCTTACCATAACTGTGTTGCGAAATCTACTGAAAAGTCTGAGAATTGGTAATGTTTGCATTGCTCGAGCATTTATATGGATCCTATACATACTGTAGATTCTCTCCTTATGGAGACATTCTTCAAAACTGACTCTGTCTATCAGTATATCAACCAAATTTAATTCCATTTTAAGCTTAGTTCCTCCCAGTTGTAGAATCCTGTTGAAATTCGGTGTCTGCAGGATATTCGGGGTCCAGTTTTGGCATGGCCGATGCAAGGATAGTTTTTCGTGAATAAAAGTTAGAATTCTGAGCCTATTTCAGACCTCAAGCCATTGCTTTTTAACTCGAATCGTAAGCATCGAAAGTAAGAGCCTATTGTATTGCCTGCGAATAAGCTAAAACTTGGAAAGAATGTGCTGACATTTTATGTTCCAAGACTAAACAGCCAAACATTTGGTCAGAAGTATCAATGCGAAGAAAGAGGGGTCTACTTCATTGGGATATATTCCATAAAAACCCTGACGAAAGAGCAATTGATTTCAAAGACCATAAAGACTAATCGGATCGACCGATAAGCCTCTATCAAACTCCTCCGGAAACTGATAAATAACGGCGACGCTGAGCTTTCAGTCGAGAAGATAAAACTCTGTTTGGAATGTCCTTACACAAAGGGTCGTATCAAGATCCCAGTTCGTGGCAAGAACTGCACTCACTACATGTGCTTATGCCTTGATACCCTAATTAAAACAAGGCTAGCAATGAATTCGAGAGAGTGGTCATGTCCGATTTGCTCCAATCAAATCAATGAGCCTATTCTCGACAACTATGTGCTGAGCATGTTGAGTGATGGATCAGGGGGAATATCCTTGTTCTTATCGATCACAGGCGAGTACAAGTGGATTACCTATGAAAAGTAGGAGATTGATCTTGACGATGACAGTGAAGATAATATCCAGATCCAAAAGCAAGTGTAGAAGGAGGTGGTGCCAAAGCAGAAGGAAGCGGCATCGAAGCAGAAAGTGGATAAAACAGCTTAAAACAAAAAGGCTGTCGTGGTTGAGACTATATAGCTTGATGATACTCCGCCACAATCGCCACGAAGGCTGATTTTGCCTGAATTATAAATAGTGATTCCTCAGGACCCAGTGTAAGACCCATTCGGCACGACTTCCAAGCAGCCATCGGAACTCTAATCCAAAGAGAAGAGATTAGTCCAAAGATACAGATAAAGAAACTACAAAGAAAAGAGAGGAAAAAGTGCGAGTATTATCAGCCCTAACATCCATACCCCAGAGCCAAACAGCAATAGTTTCATCATAACTGACATCAAATAATTGGATTTTAGGCCAATCATGCACGCATAGTTCGTGAAGAAGTACTTTATGATTGAGTACTCTCGGGGGAAGACTCATGATGAGCTTAGGTCCATATTTAAGGAGGTTTTAGGTTGATAGAATATCCATATGTTTATAGCTCTCCTTTATCGATGCCCTATTTAATCTATTATACGTCTACAATGTGTCTACTATCTTTATTGATCTGATTTACACAGCCAATTGCAAATAGACAAATAGACAAATTAACAAATCGATATATTTAGTCTTACAAATCAATCAATCAATATATAAAGTCTACGAATAGCCCCACAAATAAATGGACACCGAAGAGAATCGCATACAAATCGTTGTATACATTTGCGGAAACAGAAGTAACATTGTATGTATTCAATAAGAATGTGGAAAAGATGTTGCAATGAAGTCAGCAGATCCGATCAAATGTGATAAATGTGGATGCCGAGTCTTCTATAAAAAGACTAAATATGATGGCTAATTTGGACATCAGCTCGAAGCAATTTGATTATTAAGTTGGCCTATTGTTATATCTTTAAGGATTGGTATTAAATATTAAAGATTAGATTTTTTGTATTCGAATTATTGGCTTTTGATGGTGGAATTGTGAAAAGTGTGTCTTAAAAATTGTTAATGAAGAATACCTAATCCCAACCCAACCCCAACCCAACCCCAACCCCCAACCCCAACCCCAACCCCAACCCCAACCCCATTGTCCTACTTTCTGCAATGAAAATACAAGGAGATAAAAACAAAAACGAACAAACTATAGTCTCTATATATGAAAAACAGCATAAAAATCCCTGAATCAAACAAACCCCCATCTAATAATCTCTCATAACCTCTCATAACCTCTAAATGCTGCAAAATACAATAAACAATCACCGAATGTACATTGTCACAATCTTATAATCTTGTGAAGTGCTTCCAAATATAAAATTGATATCTTTATCGACAAAGTATCTAATCCATCATACGCTCCATGATGGTAAGTTTTACGAAGTAGCGGATACAGCACTAAGCCTAAAATGAAGAAGACATTCAAGCAGACTGCCACCAAAGGAAATAGCACCAGGAATAGTATTTTTAGAGGGCCTTTTGTTGTCACGCCGAAGACTATTGCGATTAGCGGCGAAATTGCGATGAGGAATGCTAAAATTATTAATAAGCTGGCTATTAAAATGAGTGAGCCTATAATAGTCAGGAGCATGAAGGCCACTATCTGTAGGATAACTTTCAGGGGGAGAAACACATACTCTACATGACATCAAATATACCTAACGAAGTCTAAGGCCATTTATACTTCAGAGAACGAAGCAAGGCTCGGATTTTAATCTATTGGCGTCGAATCGGATTGGTCCTGCATGGGTCATCTTCAAAGCGAATGCCACAAGTATGACAGAATGCGGTGCCACACTTGCAATCCACATAGTGACAGCCTGCAACCCTCTCGACCCAAATGGAGCAATTGGGGCATTTCTGGAAGCCCTGGTTCTTCATGCTCTAATCATGTTCGTCATTGATGCAAGCTCCATTATGAAATTGCTTCATGCATTTTGGACAATGTGCAGCATTGCATAACGTGCACATCTTTTTATTCTGTCTCATGTCGATGAGCCCTCTGCAATTAGGAACTGAACATGGCTTCAAATGTGGACTTTATTGGAGCTTCCTATATTATTGATACCTGGTTATTTATTGTATGGTTCTAACAGGGAGGTTGTGCAGTATTCGTTTCGGGAGTTCTTCGAAAGGCAGCAGGATGCCTGAACAGTTCGATTATGGGCATTTAATGATTGCGAAATTTTCAGCTTTGGCTTGGATGTGGCTCAGACAGCAATTTTAGCAGAAACTATGGGTACAGTTAGCAATCCGATGCATCTTCTCATGTTCAAAATAATCGAAACAAATTTGGCATTCATGCATGCTTGACAATAACCCTTGGATTTATTCTAACTAAATTAATTATCCAATTCCAATTATCAATGTACAGTAAAGTGACAGTAACATCTATCCATTCCTGTTATGCATTCACACTTTTCTTGTTTTGAGATTGCATCCAATATATATCTATTTATGCTAAGGAGGAATCGTAGGTTTATTGGCTACATTTTAAATTAATAATAATAAAATTTAACTAATCAGGCTCGTAATTTAATTAAAATGAAGCTTTTGCTTACATTACTTTCGTTTCTCTTTATTTGCCTTTCATTTTGATGCCCGATTTATAGGTGTTGATATAATTTGCAACATAAAACATCTGCCGTTATTATGATTAACTGATTGAAATGGTTTATGAAGTTGAATATTGTAATTGTGTACACATAAATGTTTGAATATGAAACATCACTGTAGAATTGAAACTAGAAAAATATTAATATTATTCATTAAAGGAGAAGTGGAGTTCCGAGTAGACTTGGAGTCTCTTCGATTCTGCATAAATATAGGCATACATTCTTCTTTTAATGGGGTGGGGATTACCAAGCTCTGCATCCTAATTCTCGTAGTCTGACAACTTTGGCCTTCTGGCAAGAGAAGAAAAGTGAGTGCTGACAAACATACGAATTTAACCGTTAATTTGATTGGCATCGACATTCTTTTTGTGAACATCATGCTCCAGGTGAGTCAAATAATCGGAGAATCTCATTTTGCAAACATAGCAAAACGAATTCTTTGGTTTAGGAGCGAGCTTTTTTATTAAAAAAGTACCATTAGTGCAGGGCTTACTGCTGAGGTTCTTTCGGGGGCTATATCGCCTTGGAGGGTGTTTGTTTCCTCAGATTCAGATTGAACCTAAATAAGCATCGATCGAACCTCGCTAAAGGTCGCCTGAAAACCGGCGAAGAGTGGCTTAGCACTGGAAACGAAAGTAGGCAAAGCCAATTTTTAATTTCCGAAACTTCTTTAGCCATTAAGTACCTATCAGTAGTGTAGGAAAACTCAGCCGATATCTCAGCGTAGTTGGGAGTGCTGCCGATGGATTTCAGGAAAAACATGTTTGAATGAGCCAAATTGTGGTTGGTGCTCATACTTAAACCTGCTACTCTTCCTTATTCCATATAAATATATATATAATAAAACTCTTTTATGCCCATAAATGACTCCAAATGATGGCCGATATTTTGATGCCGCCATACAAAATTATCATTCAATCTGATTGTCCTTCTGTTATCACAACCATAAAAAACATATATTTATTAATATATTAATTATATTAAAAAAAAGACCGCAATGCCTACAAAAATACACACACAATTTCCCATAATTCTGCCCTGTAACAATAATAAAAGAAATTAGAAATGAAATCTTTAATAATTAAAACCATTAACTCATATTCACATGTCGAATAAATTATCCATCCCATTATTTCATATAATATTAATACTTTCTACGTCCCAGTTTATAGATAAGATGCAATTTATCACAATAACGAAATATATATCATCCTGAGAAATAAGAATGTAGACCATGTCATGTATCATGGCAGATTATTGGATTAGTTGTTATCTCTTTATCTTTATGTTTCGGATTAGCTTTGCTCTATGTTTGAATGCCATTACTTATTGTTTACCTTATCGGTTCTCGCTATTAGGGTTGGTGATCTTTCTGAGGAGATCCGCGAGCTCAACAACAGCGAGATCTTACGATCAATATCCTCGTGACTGGCATCATCGTCGTCATCTTCATCGATTAGCTTGTTCAAGAAAGTCACGGATTTGACACGGCGTACTTTCCTTAGTGGCACCACGTACATTGCAATGGGGATCACAATATGGGGCAACAATTGATTGAATTCTCCCAGAATCAAAATAATCTGCCCAAATGTGCTATCTGATGTGACAATATATACTCCATCCTCTTCGAGATACTCGCAATGGATGATGTCAGAGTCGACCCAGATAGTCTCCGTAAAGATTGCAAGCCTGAGGATCAAGCTGACGAGATAGACAATAAGCACGATTATTATTTGTTTTTTGCGCTACTTTAGATAGATGTCTGCTTGGAATGAAGCTGCCACATTGGATTCCAACTCACTCTCCGATTGTATCGAAAGTGAGGATAGCTTGAGTTTCTTTAAAATGTAGAACCCATAGTAGGCGGTTGGGATGAATGAGAGGATTTCGAGCGTGATAGCAGCTTCGGCTGGCCAATGCTGACTATCCTCACAGTTATTTGATATCACCCCTGTCGCAATCAACAACGAGAATGCAACCAGCACCAGCGACAACACGAGCAGAGTCATAGCCCAAATCCTAAACTATAACGACTGCTATTACTTCTTGATGATCTCCGCATTTCGGCCGTAGTTATGCACCTTGGAGTACATGATTGCGAATGTGTAACAAAACAAGAAGTATATGAATATTTCGATGAGATGGCCAAGCAAGTCGAATTCGAAGCCCTTCTCAAAGAGTTTGAGCATCAGCAAAGTCAAAGTGGCTAAGCAATTCACTGAAAGGGGCATCAGCTCGAATGTCAGACGATTGTAATGTCGCCATGTTTTGAAGAGGGTGATCGAAGTGTATATTAGAACGAAGATATTGAAAATGAACATCGCCCATTATCTACATTGATCGCATATTGCATACCTAACTATATCGTTGGATTGCTAGAATTCCCAAAAGAATATTCGCATGGTCTGAGAGGGGATTGCTCTTATTATAATTCTATTTACCAAACATAGTTTATGGTGAATTGCAAATCCTATTTTAATTTTTTAATCTGAGGTCTCTATCATCTAATTTAATGCAATGTCTGTCGACGAGCATACATGCAATACAGAAGGCATAAACATTCTCTAAATAAAAATGGTATCAAAATACTATAAAAATGGCATGAAAATATGAAATATGTGAATCATGTGAATCAATATGGGCACTCATCGCATAGGTTTGAAACTGCGCACGCTATTTTATTTGATAAGACAATATGGAGTGTTTGTAATGCTTATCCCTCTGTTTCTGGTTTGGGAGTTTTGTGCTGATCGTCTTTCGTCTTCCTTCACGACATAATCATGCTTATGCTCTTGGTAGTTGGGTTGATGGTCTGACTGATATGGCTGTTGAATGCTGGGCTGATATGGCTGATGTCCTGACTGGTACGTCTGATAACCACCGGGGGTGTTACTATATAAGCTGGCTGCTAAATAAGGCCTATTCAATAAACTTTGTTTGACATTTGCACTTACGCTGCTGTTCAGGGCTCCATTTTGCATCCATGCCGAGGATTCTCTTTAATTTCTAAACTGCACATGATTGCCTTTATTGATGGAAGAAGGTGTCAGAGGTGTTGGCTCAACTTTCTGTATTTTAATTGCATTCGACTTTATAATATTCTCCTTGTTCAATTAATTGTAGAATGTGACTTTGGATTGACTTTAATTTTCTTCTTTTATTTTTTTGCTGGTCTTTAGCTTTTACTTCTGCGGGTTTGACGATTGGTTCTACTTTGGAGCTGAGGGTAGCGCATTCACATTTTCGAGGATGCGCCTGATTTACTATGATTGATGGTACTTCAGATAGCCTGGTTAGCCATAGTGCTGAGAGTACTCAAATTGTTGGCATTGATGGGTGTCAGGCTTTTTGAGTTAAGTCTTCGATCTTATTTACTTTGCAGCTCCTTGGTTGGTTTATTTTGCTGCAAACAGAGGAGAAGCATTGTTTGGGCTGATCTCTACGCTGGAGAGTATTGGATACGAATTATTGACAGTGCTCATGCAAAGGTTTATACCTTTCTTTGCTGTGTTATTCATTGTTTGCTTATTCTTATCAGTATTGGGAGAGTCACTCATAGCATAGTCAGTCACAGCATTGTCAGTCCCCGCATCGGGTGCCCTCATCGTGGATAAATTAACAACTTGGCTCAGACTATACTTTCTGAGCTGCTACTTATTGCTTTTCTTGTCTATGGGTCGAACAACAGCTTGCTCATGCACTCGAAAATCAATCTACTGAAACACCTGAGAGAGTATGGCATGAGGCCTTGGCTAATTATGCGTAAAGTTGCCGACAATATGCTTGCATGAACATTTGTCATCCCCACCCCTCCGACACGGATAATTCTGCAGAATCCTCATAGTATTTCTAGCCATGATCACCTCATCCTTGTCCGAACTGATAAATATTGCAGGAGGATGCTGATGGCCTATTCTTTATTTGTAGAGTATGTCCAATTGCTTCAAATCGATATTGTATTTGATTTTGGCCTTTTAGAAGATGTTCCGGATCAGCATGTCGATGATGAATTGAGGGATCACATTGTTAGTGGTGCGGTTTATTATTTATTCGCATGCTGCTTTGAAGCTGCAGAAACCTGAGTCTGATACAAATGCTTTTATTATTGAACTTCCAGAAGTATTGATTTATTTTAAATAGCGAAGCACCGTAGTTGCGCCCATCGACCGACCCCACAGAACTATCTTCTTATACTTATGGACCACCGTGAGATGCGTAATCAGATTCTCTACATTTAGATTTACAATTACATAATTAATGCGATTACTCGATACCAAATGTGACAGACTTGCCCTTATTTTTACCATGGCTCTGCATATCGTATAAGCAGAGCGAGTATTCCGGCATTTTGGAGATAAATGAGATCAAATATAGTCCTTCGAGGCAGTATGACGAGAACCCATGCAAGTACACAATACATACCTTATCATTTTAGTCCTGGCCCCCACTCTGGTTATAACGGTCAGTCCGATTGTTACTATAGCTGAGGTTACTCTTCACTTTCTTATCAGTGGCGAGATCGAGTATAGCTTTCTTCGCTGACACCAAAAAGGCATTGGGGAAACCATTCTTTGTCTGATTCTTCTCTTATTGGGTATTGGAGATATATGTGCACTTTAATGTGTGGTATGAGCTGTCATTTTCATGTTCGATATTGAAATCGCTGATGGCTTTAACTATCGGATAAGCGAAGGTGTACAGATTTATATATTGCGGTAGGCTGTGGGTTTGGGGATGAAGAGCTCGTCGATTGCCTATTCGATTATTGTGAAATTAGAGAGTATGCTCATATATTTGGGAGGGAACTAATGAAGAGTCCGATACTTCGATTTATATATTCTATGACTGTAGATTATTATACGTATTCTATTATTGGCATAAATACAGACTGGCTGATAAAGTATATGTATTGTATGTGCGTGTATATATATGTATGACTGACTGTTATAGCATAGAGTAGGATAGGACATATCGATATACTTCCAGTGATGGTACCTTGTATGTATGCGCAACAAATATCAGATATAACAGCACTTCTGCCTCTATTGATTGGATGTGAGGCGATTGTACTTTTCAAAAAACCGCTATGATAGTTCGAAGTTCTAGTCGTCATTGGCCTGCTTTTTGGGTTTCTTGTCTTTATACAACATCCCGACCATCCTATCAAAGCTTTCGAGCACCCCTTCCCCCGTCTTGGCTGAAACCTCCATATAATTTAGATGTTCCTGCTATGCAAACTGCATTATCTATTACTTGCAGAGTTCCCGATTCTCCAACAGATCGTTCTTGTTGCTCATGAGGATGGCCAGGGATTGCTACTTCTGTTGATCACGGAACAACTGGATCCAGTTGTGAAGATGGCCCAGACTTTCCTTCCTGGAGACATCAACAACGAAAACAGCACAGTCCGCATCCCTGAGATAAGCAGGCACCAAGCTCTTATACTTTTCCTGGCCAGCAGTGTCCCAGAGCTGAAGCCGAAAGGTCTTCCCCTCATGCGTGATGTTACGAGTCAAGAAGTCGATTCCGATGGTTGGCTTATTTATACTGTAGCTACATTGTTGGCAGATTAGAACTAGTCTTTGACAAATCGCTCGATGATGGATGTTTTGCCGACACTCATATCGCCCAAGAATACCACTTTGAATTTAGTGTCGCATAGACTCGTGCTTTCCTCTATCTGCATTTAAACTTTACTATATATTAATGCAATATAAGGTAACTCTAATGACATATTCCATGGATGCAACTTATAATGCATCTTCTAAAGTAATCTTATAATTCCAATAATATTTATTATCTTTTAATATTATCTTTTAATAATAAAATCGTTTATTGTGTGTTTCGACATTGTAGCATCGGATGTTCGCCAAATTGCACAATTTTAATCATTAGAAATCGATGATGAAACAATCTCCAAAAAGGCTTAAGCAAATACTTAGTGAGTATACATTGAATCCGAGTGAGGAATTCGACTTGATTGCCGTTGATGATCGAATGAGACTAAAAAATACAATATCTTGCGAAAGAAGTCGGCAGTTAAACAAAAACTCTGAGTTGGCTCGGCATTATAGGATGGATCAAAGGGAGACTAATTGGGAGAATTAAATATAAAATAAATCAGCCAATTTGAGCATCCTTCAAACGAACAAACCCAGCATTAAAACTAAAACGAGTAAAATAACCTTATTCTCGTAAATCTTCAACATGAAAAAGATCGCGCAAGCAGAAGTAACAAGGAAAGTTGGCAGATAGCCTATAATAAAGAAGATCAAAAGGAACCTCAGCCCTATCAAATCCCCCCAACGCACCCAGAAATAAGTAAGAGCAACTCGCCAGCACAAAGCAAAAGACTAAAGCATAGCTGAAAGTGGCAAACTAGTTGAGTACAATCATCCCTATCCGACATACAATAAGAGTCAGCTCCACAATAACACATAAGTTCAAGCATTCATGATCAACCAAGACAATCATGGCACAGCACCATTCATGAGCCAGCCCTAGGAAAGGGTTATCATCAACATGGGCATGATTGTGAATAGCATTAGTTTCCAAATTTAAGATGAGGCATCCATCAAACATCAAGAATAAGACATTTAATAGGAGGCTTAATTCAATGGATTGGAATTGCCATTGCAGTCAAATTTAGTGAGTCATCATCAGAGCAGCAACAGGAGCAACAAAAGCAACAGAAGCAGTTAGAAACATGAGAAATCAGATTCCTAAATAAACGATGAAAAACTGGCGAGACAAGAATCCGCAAACCGTGCCAGCAACTACAACAAATCGAGCAATAGCGAATCCTAACAAGCAATAGAAGGATACTTATAAATCAATAACCCGTACTCTTAGGTCGATAATAGCAAGTCGTTAAGGGTCAACAAAATGGCACGATTAACGACGAGCAAATCGATGTCTGTTAATCTGCTCGATTTATAGAATAAAGGGAATGATAGTCTATCAAGGAAGAGCAACTTACACATAAATCAACCATAACAGTATATGTTAATGAGCAACAAGAAGGGCGATCTGAACAATGAATAGTTGAAGGGCATCAGTGCTATCGATATGAGCATCGATGTGTCGAAGTTGTTGAAGCTGTCCAATACAGGCACCATCAATCGTGCAATTCCATCAAATCCCCCTCCTCTTCCTCAGCCCGACTCTCAGCTTGCGAGTGATGCCAAACAATCCACAATCACCTAGAGATGCAATATCGCATAAAAATCAGTCTGTAGAATTCCTGTGATTTCGTAGATATGCGACAATCAGGGTTCAGTTTAGATTTGTGAGAATTCGTAGAAATAATCGTACTGGAAACGAACATAGTCTCGTATTGTAGAGGTTTCTGTTTAGCCTGCAGGCAATGAGAAAGAGATGGAAGTAGAGATGTAGGGGGAGTTTGGTGATGGGTAGTATAACCCAACATATAGCATCGACTTCGATATATCCCTTGATCATATTATAAATTGATTATATTTTTTAGCTACTTATTGCTACCTACAACTTGCTGCTGTGATGATGACTAACTCGCCCATTCCTCCACATCTATGGCATCAAATATAATCGTATAATAGTCTAATAGCCGAATATAAAGCATAGCGACATATATTTTGTAGGCAAATAATATACTGCCTTAGTGTTGAATAAATAGTGGCATAGTGATCACATAGCCATTGACATAGTTGATATATTTATTACAGCGTATCTTATTGCGATGGGGAACGTTATTGCGAAGGCTTCAGATCATTTGCCTACCTTAATCTCAGCGATCACTGCCCTGGCCGTTTTCAGTTATCTCTGGTACGATGCCAAGGGAAAGAAGAGTTTTCAATAAAAAATGATCAAGGCATTAGAGTCCGAGGAAAAGACCAAAGGAAACTTCAGTGAACTTATGAACCAAGTCTACTTGAAGGATCACGTCCGCCATGAAAGCATTAGGAATAACTCCAAGCACCCCATCTACAAGATTGCTATTACTGGGGGTCCCTGTGCTGGTAAGAGTACTTCAATGGAAAAAATTAAAAACATCTTCTCTGAGAAGGGCTTCCGAGTTCTCTGCGTCCCGGAAATCCCCACCATGGTTGTTTATGCAGGCGGCATGATTCTCATGTCCAAGTTCACAAGTCAAGAAAGGGTCCGATTCCAAGCACTCCTTATCAGGTTCCAGATGTATGCAGAGGACTATTTCACTCGCTTGGCAGAAATGAGCAACCAGCCTGCCATTGTCCTATGTGATCGAGGCACAGTCGACCCCGCGGCCTATGTCCCCAAAGAGGAGTTCCAGGCTGTTCTCGATGAATAAGGATGGACTTACATCACTCTCAGAGATAGAAGATATGACCGAGTGATTTTCCTAAATTCTGCTGCAAATGGGGCCGAATAGTTTTACACCCTTGAGAACAATGCAGCGAGATCTGAGGGCCTTGATCTAGCAAGAGACCTCGATCGTAAGACTCTGGAAGCCTGGACCGGACACCCCCATATCACAGTTATCGCCAACTTACCTGGAGAGACTTTTCAGATGAAAATCGACAGAGCAGTAATCGCAGTGGCAAAGACCGTCGGAGAGTAGATCCTCGACACCGCTTACAACAAGGTGCTCATCCAGAAACGTAAAGTTAATTAAATATTCAGCCGTCTTCCCCAGTTAGATGAAAATCGAGACATCCGAGATCACCGAAATCTTCCTAAAGAATGACAACCCCGATATCGATGAGGACAAACTCAAAAAAAGAGGATCCCATGACTCCTTCACCTACCAGAGAAAGTACAAATACAAAAAGGCTGCCGACCATTCCAAATAAATCAGGACTCCGATCACCGCCCTCCAGTTTGTTACAATCAAATAAAGCTGCTCCGACCCTGAATTCAACATCATCGAGAGAGAGCGAATCAACTTCGTCTACCAGAATCTGTACATTTATTTTAATTGTAGTTCTTATTGTATAGATGTGTACTCGCACATCGAAGGCTAGGGCAAAGTGTACTTATTGAGGTACCTTTCGAAGCCTGGCCAAGAGAAATAACTTATCCCCAGCTTCCTTGAGGCAATCCGCGAGGTCAAAAATTAAAAAATTTTCAAGCTCAGAGAAATTGCCAGGAAGAAACAATGATCATCATCATTAACATGAATTGAATTCATACAGTACTACTTTTATTCACATCCACGCTTGTGCTCAATACCTTGAATAATTAATTTCAGTTTAATGACCAGGTTTTATTTATGCATGTTAAACTTTGTAAAATAGTGTTAAAAAGATATTATTATAATCCGTTGAAAATATAATTCTGAAATGCAGTCGAATTTTCTTAGCAAGCTTTCTGAATTCAAGGTCTTCAAATAAGTTAGTAGCCCCCAATCAATAAAACATGATGAAAATACAATCAGCATCGAAAATAGCATAGATAAGTAAAATGACATACCACTTCCTCACTTTTTAGGGTCTCCGCATATGTTCACGCATCTTTCATCTGCCATCGATAATTTGTTTTCTAAAATCTAAAGAATTAAGGAAGAGTTCGATTGTAGGGAATCATTTGGTCAATAACGGTCATCCGATAGAAATGTGGACAACTCTTCGCATAAATTACAAAAATCTGATCGTCCAGCGCGAATAGTCGGTTACTAGAGCAGTAATTGTTCTCCTTTTGTTATCGAGAAGCCATCCCCAGCAATTGACTAAGTAACAAACTTTGCCGCCAATTCCCTAAAACTGAGGAGCAGCGAATTTATGCAACTAAATTAGTCTGAAATACATCAAAATGAGTCACAGAAAACATAAAATATTGGGCTCAGTTTCGGCATATACTCAAAATTCTCATAGATTTCTCCATATAAGTTTAGTTTGCCTGCTCACTAAAGCTTCCCCCTTTCAATGCGATAGTTCGAACTAGGGAAATGCGTGGGGTCGGGCAAATTCGGAGACGTGCACAGATGCAGACATAAACCTACCTCAACGATATACGCACTGAAGAAGATCTTCAAATCAACAATAAAGTAATACAACATGATCGAACAATTCGTAAAATAGCTCAGAATCCACTACTACCTCAACCACCCAAACATTACGAAACTCTACACATTCTTTGAAGATGAATACCATGTCTTTCTGCTCATGTAATATGCTGAGAATGGAACCCTCTACGAAAAGTTCATCACAAATCCAAAATATAAGCACATGCCCTCGATGCTTCGATAATAGTCAGAAGTGAGCAGAACTATATTTCAGGTGCTAAATGGTGTACAATATCTGCATCGCCACAAGATTGTGCATCGCGATATCAAGCCTGAGAACATTGTCATTTGCAGCGTATGAGATATAGTTATTCGCATAGGAAGATACAGTGAAGCTCTGTGATTTCGGATGGTCAGCGATCTTCTAGAACTAAATGAGGAAAACATTCTGTGGAACTTTATAATACTTATCTCCCGAAATGAAAGAACAGGGGGAGTATACAGTCAGCGTGGATTTATGGAGTATTGGGGTGCTGACATTCGAGTTGTTAACTGGTGTCGCACCCTTTAAAAACTAAATGGAAAGGATCAAGTGGAAATCTAACAGCGAGAAAAGCAATATTCTATCGAATAAATGGAGATGGGATAATTTCATGTTTCCACCCGAAGTTTCGGACGCAGCTCAAGATTTTATCACTGGGCTCTTACAGGAGTCGCCTGATAACCGATACAGCATACGAGAGTGTCTCAGCCACGAGTTCATTGTTCGGCACAACAACCAGGAGTTCAGTCAATCTGGCTCAGAGAGTATTGAAGTATAGAATGAATTGCAAGCAATATTCTGATAATGATGGATGCTGCAAATTAAAATCACCATTTAGTTCCCATTATATCACCATTAAAATAACCTATAAAGTCGCCATTAAAATAATCTATAAACTCACCTGTAAAGTCACCTATAAATTCACCATTAAAGTTACGTGTAAACTGACCACAGCAGATTGGCAATAAAAAGGAAAGAGAACACTCCTCGTTCCCATTTCCTTCATTATTATAATTATAAGATTTCATGTTAAATATATCTGCATAATAGGCATTAAAATAAATGTAGAAATATGATAAGGCCCTAAAAAATGCAGGCGTGAATGCTTCAGCCTCTTCCTTTTATCGATATGTGGCCGACTCTCCAACCAATAAGCAATAGCTGATTTAATCCATCAGGAACTGCCGGGTTGATGACATCCGATGCAGGTTCAATACTTGGAGGATGACTTTGGGAGTTATCGGAATAGATAGCTAAATAGAAACTAAGATAAAGGAGCTCCAAAAGGAAAGATAGTAGTACAAAAATAAAAAGGCATAGTCCTTCAACAATGTTATGACAACCCAAAAGTAAGTCAAGATTGTTAAAAATCCACTGATGAACGCTATGATGAAAAACCCGAAGCCTGAAGAAGTAACCCTATATTCTATTCAGAAGAACGATGTGGTCCTACGCGACGATATCCGCAAAGATGTCGAAAGGACCTACCAATAGGTTGAGTTATTCCTCGATGAAAATGTTCTTAAGCTCCTTACGACCATTCTCTTAGTCTGGTGCAAAAGAAATCCTTCGGTATCTTACCAGCAAGGCATGAACTAGGTGTTAGCCTCAATAGTCTACGTGTATTTCTCGGAGGCCTATAGCCCTGATAAAACTCCAGAGGATTTTAACTAACTCAACGAACAGTATTTTATCCATAATTCAGGCAGCAGTAAGTGTACATTTTGTTCAACTCGGTGGAGCATTGCGAGGCAGACGTGTATAGCATTTTCTAGCGAGTAATGAACATCCACAAATAAATGTTCCGAACAGAAGCAGATTCGAACTTAAAAGGCGTCATCAACCCCAGTTCGAAAAACAACACGCCAATCTTGCAAAGGATTATCAATCTTATCGACCACAAACTGAAATCACTCGACCTAGAGCTCTTCCGGATAATTAAGCTGCAGGATGTTCAAACCAAGACATTCCTGCTCAGATGGATTCGATGCATGCACACTAGATAGTTTACCTTGGAGAATTCGTTCCTGATTTGGGATTCAATCTTCTTAGATTACTACGAACATCCGGGTTCCAGGACTAAATGCATATTTGAGTTCATCGATGCTATGTGCCTCGCGATGTTCGTGTATATGCGGAGCTTGGCGTTGACTCGTGAGACTGCTTACGAGATCCAGCAGATCTACCAAAAATACCCAGCTCTGAAAAGAGGTGGCTATCTAGAATAACTGATTTCTCTCGCTTGGTCACTTTGTGAAGCATTAAGGAACCCATCGCCTGACCACTCAGCCGAATAAAATAATCAACAATCCGAAAGGATCGCCAATAAACTAAAATTCATGAAAGGAAACGACCAGCTCATCAAACAGAAATAGTTATAGGATAAACAAGAAAACAACAAGAAAACAACCCAAGCAGACAAGCCAAAAGGAGAAGAATAGCGATCCATAAAGTAAACTGCGCCAGTAGTTGCAACCATTAAGCAAACATAACAATATGACGCAGTTCCTGTTGTTTAAGCGATGACAGAGAATAATTCTCAAAGAGAAGGCCTTTCTATTGTACTATCCGAAGATGAGTGGCTGGGCCTTCGAAACAGCCTCTAGAATGCACTCTACTTCATCACGTATTTATTTTATTCTATCTTGTAGGCACGAACAAGCGAAAGAGCAGATCGAATTAGCACTTGCAATCTTGAATAGCAAAGCTACATCTTATGAATGAATTAATTCAATAAATGATCGTCAATGTTGCTATTAATGTATTTATTTTGTTTTGTTTTGTTTTGTCTTATATTGTGTCGATGGAAGTTTGAAGCGAGTAATTGCATTAAAGTATTTATTTTACGTTATTTTATAGTCAAAACTGAAGCAGCCTTGGAAACGGCCTTGGAAGCAAAGAAATAGTTATGAATCGAATATGGATGAATTAAGGTGACTTCATATTTATATTAATTGCAATGAGCATGCCGAGCAATATCGATTTCAAGGGCCATACTCGTAAGCTCTATCCAAGCATATCTGCAACGAATCTATCAAACAGGGCATCTCTTAATTCCAGGTAAAAGGAAGGATTGCATAAGAATATTCCCAGCATTGGGAAACATGGAGGCAGTCTCCATCGCGACAATCACACTAACTAACTCAATTCAGAGAGATGCCCAAGCAAAAGTGGCGTATTTATAGGCAATCGCGCGCCCAACCTCCAAAGCTCACGGATCAGATAGTAATAACGATCCCGAATGTAATAAGACAGCCAAACTTCCCAAAGATAATCACACAGCATCCGCATCTTATCCCATAACTAACAAAAAGTAATCGAATTGAAAGAACGCCTGAGAAACATCCACCACTTCTATCGCGTTCGAATTTAATAGTAACGCAATAAGAATTTATAAAGAAATTAAATATTCATTGGCGTTATCGAAGATCTACAGCAAAGCCAGGGGTTGGGGTTGGGGTTGGGGTTGGGGTTGGGTTGGGGTTGGGGTTGGGA
>NW_028281921.1:0-20493 GCF_059751285.1 Brachycentrus maculatus
TATATCGCTGCATTGAATACAAATGCGAGCTTATCTCTGTAGTAGGTAAGACGATAAATAAGGGATGGATAGATGAGTCAAAGATGGCTGATTGCAGATTCTCTTTTGGTTGCTTTGAGGATTTATAAGATCTATTTGAATTTGCCATCCTGAGAGTCCTTCAGTAGATCGAAGACGGCACTCTCGAATGTTGTGAGAATCCCTCCCTCCTTTTGCAGTCTCTGCAGAGCAATCGACCTCTCCCAGCTACGTATGCTTGTGATTGCGTCAACGGGCAGGAACACCTCGTACTCCTCGGCAATAAGATCCAAGCAGGTTTACAGAATACAGATTTGGGTTTCCGCTCCGATCAGAATGATCTGCTTCCTCCCTGGATATTTTTGCAGGATCGCCCTAGTTTCTGGGATGAGCATCGAGAACTTCCTGAGGATAGGGTATGAGGTACGTTTTGGGGAAAAAGAAAGTTTATTTTCCAATGAGATGCTGCTTAATTTCTGGGGAAGTTTCTCCCATAACCTTTTTGGTGTGTTCGGTCACGACGATAGGGATTCCCAGAACGTTTGCCGATCGAATCATCATCGAGGCTGCCTCCAAAGTTCCCTCTCTGCCATAGACTCTGGGCACGAACTTCTCTTGTATATCACACACAAAAAGCAAGCATTTATCTCGGAGCAGTCTCTGTGGCTTCATTATTACAAACTATAATGATACGCTGCATTCGGAATATAATAATTTCAATTTACAGTCATTTCAATATTCCATCATCAGACAATATCAAACACCTTTCAGCGAGGGATTTGACACACCAACTATTGAATCTTCAAATAATAAGTATCATTAAAATAATATTTGGCATTTATTTGTGATAAACTCCAATCGACCCTAATAATGAGCAGCTCTTTAAGTTATAACTAAAATCTTCTATCCTTCAGATGACAGGCTTATTTCATGATAAGAAATAGTGCATCAAATTAAATGATTCAAGGCAGTCAATATGCTCGCATGATAGAACTCTAATTGACTATGAATGGATTAATTCATTAATATATACACTATATCATCATCGGACATTCAATGAAATAGAGATAGAAAAGTAACAACAACTCTGCCTATGCGTCATCTGCAAATTGTAACAAAACCTACGCTTTCCCTAAGAGACATTCGAATGACCGATATGAGACACCTCAAAAAATGTATCCCCAAACGAATCATGGCGCGGCAACCTAGCAAAAATATTTAATGGCTCAGCTCGAATTTACCGAACGAAAAAACACAGCAATCAACAAGATAGTCTCATCTCGAAACAAAAGGATAGCAGAACTGTAATCGCAACTCAAGTAGAGTCAAAATTTGATACGATAGACACTACAAAAATGGCGAGCATCGGAACAGGCTGAGCAGTCGAACGAGCGACGGAGATAGCAAGAACTGATCTAAGAAAATAGTTCTCTGCGGAAGAAAGTATAATTTCTGGAGGTGAGGCTTGCGGAGAATTAACAGAAAAGCCTCTAGAAAGACACGATTCACAAGAAACTCCTGTAAAAGAACACATTGATTGAGCAGCAGAATAGAAGGCTCGCTCAATCGCACAATCACGATAAAAAGTAATGGAAAAAGACTGCCAAGTACATTGACGAACTCATGAACTTTGTTAAATCCCTGCCTGAAGAGCTACTAGAGAACTGGAATCAAACCAGTTATGACGAATCCTGAACAGGAAAATATAGATAAATGAACGGGAGAATGAGTAGAACAGCTGCATTGTTTGTATATCTGATTATATATGCGATGATATGGTTGCTTAAAGTTGCGTATAATACAATTTTATTGGAGTCAGCATTGCTCTCGCATGGAAAGCTATGATCAGGATGAGGACAAAGGCCTTTTCACATTTTATCGGGAGCAGGCAGCCATTGAAGAGTAAATACGCAAACAGAAAAAATAAATAAAGCTTAAAAAGAAAAACAAGGACTAACAAGAGCTTGAATAGCTGAAAAAGAAGTCCCTAGAGCCATCTAAAACTTTGGTAGAAGCCGTCTCCATAGAGAAAACTGATCTTTCTCTCGAGAGAAGAGAATCGCGTAAACCGCTGTATTAGCCGAGGTATCGACAATAAAAATATTCAAAACAGAAGCTTGGGCAATCCGTCGTTATTGTCAGTAGTTCGAGCCACGAGTTGTCCCGAAAATTTAGCAATAACTTAAATCCGAAAAGCAGAAAGGCCTTGTAAAAAATAGAGGAAATGATAAACCAGCAGAACTGTAATCGATACTTTCTTCAAAACGGAGAAGTGCCAGTTTAGTTTGGAAGCAACATGATCGAAAAGTAAATCGTCGGGCCTCTTTTGGCGGCTGAGAATAAAAGTCGATAGAAGAATAAGCCGACGACTGTGAAGCTCAGCTACTTCAATAGATCGTATGAGGATCAACTCGAATAAGACTACCACACAAACATATCAAACTTCAGTTATGAGAAACTGCCTGAGATCAGCAATATGAAAAGATAAAAGCCACACTTATTTGTGTTTCCGAGGAAGTATAAAAGCCATAAAATTGAGCAAGCACTCAAATCAGGAAACAGCTAGATTATCAGAAGCATCCGCAAAAACATTAGAGATGAGTCAAAGAGATAGAGGCCCGAAGAGAGTTCTTACATAAATTATCAGAAGGTGAGCTCGATCAATGAGGAAATGCCACCGCTGTCCTATCGCAACAGCACTACCCTCAATTAAAAGCAGAAGAGGCTCGTCTAAATTATCCACAAAACCTATATGAACCGAAACAAAGTGTGACAGCCGGCTAATTTGGTTTTTATAGTATGCTTATAACATCGTGGCACCACGACATTTGTTTACATGGCTTATGAATCAATGGATGGCATCACTTTTTGAGCCTGACATTGGGCAGCTTCTGCTAAGACTTATTTCTCAGCATCTCTTTGATTTCTTCGTTCATGGTTTCAAGCTTTTCTTGCTGATCAGTGATCTTCACTTAATTCTATTTCAGTTTTTTGTTGATTCCTTTCAAATTCAACGCTTCCTGCTATTTTTTAACTTGGTTATTTCTCTCCTTTTTGCGCAACAGGTCGGCCAGTTACTTTTCATATTGCTTAATGTCTGTCTTGTACTCTTCGTTTTTGGTTCTCAGCTTATTGCACTCCTCGATCAGATCAGTGTTTTGCGCGAGTACGTTGTTTATATTTTATTCCCTCATTTATTTGTAGTTTTCAGCGATGTCTCTCACCATTTTTAACTTCTTTTACATCCATTTTGCCTGTCTCGACAACTAATCATTTACCTCCTTCAACGATTAGGACTTGTCGTTATTGTTGCTTTATCCAATGGTTATTTACTTTGTGGGGTCTTCGCATTCATCCACTAACTTCTTGAGCCTTTTGCCTATTGTCTTCACATCTTCTGAACTGTTGACAATGGAGGAAACTTGAGTTTTAAAGAACTTAAACTTATTCTCGTTGTGATCGATTTCCTCCTCGGCGGTTTTGATTTAATTTTCGAGGACTTGGATCTGCACATTGAGTTGCTTCAATTCAAAGGATTTCTTTTAATTCTCCTCGCTTTATTTGATCAGCTAATTGAACATATTCTTGAGATCACTCTAGCGGGATTTAATCTTGGTTATCATTTCCATCTTCTTTTCTTCGAGGCTTTGAATCTTACTATCCAGCATATATCTAAAATTCTCAAGGGTTGTTTGCTCATATCTTGCATTCTTGCAGGTCTCCTATTTCGACTCAATCACTTGCAGTCTCTCCAGCAGCTGGTGCTGCATTTTTAATATATCTTCGTCACTTTTTAAATTCTCGAATCGGATATCATTGTGTTCTTTGAAGAGTTTCTCGAAGTTCTCTTGCTGCTTTTAATCCTCGTCTTTCAATCGTTTGAACTCGTCTTAAAGTTTTTTATTTTTGGCCTCGAGCTCGTTGTTGATGGTCTTGACCTTCGCAATTTCCTCTTTTTTGGCTTTTATTTCAGATTATATTTCTGCTTCATATTACTTTTCCTTTTTTTCCAACTAAGTCTTGAACTGATCGGAGTTCTTCTTGGATTAGTTCAAGAAATTTGAATATTTAATTTGCAGTTTATGGCACTTCTCATAGAAGTCAAACTTTGTCTTTTTCATCCGCATTTTATGCTCCTCTTTCATTTTCTCGAGCTACTCCGTATGCTTTCTCTGCAGCTATTAGATATCCTTTCGCAAATTTTAGTTTCTCTTGATTTCATAATCGACCTTGTCCTTGTGGTTTTATTTCAGTTTCTCCACTTCCTCGTGATATCGCTTCTTTTCCTACTGGAACTTTTGGTTCAATTCTTGATACTACTTTGTGGCATTTGCAATGTATGACTACTTTATCTTTTTGTTCGTTTCTAAAGTTATTTTGTATTATTTCTTCAGGTTATCCATTTTCTGCCGATATATGATTTCGAGCTTTTCCTTTTCGAGTTTGAGTTTTTTCTACGAACGCAATATTTCGAATTTCAGTTTTTTGATTGTTTCATTCTTTTCCTCGATTCGATCAATTTTCTACAGATAGAGGTCATTGGCGCTTTGGGCGATTCTCTTTCGATCCTCGGGCTTAATTAAGCAGTATATTTATTTCTTCTCCTTTTCATGAGGGGATGATAGGCTAAAGCACAGGATGGTGCCATCTTCGCTGCCCGTAAAGAGATAATTTTCGTCATGCGAGCAAGTCATTGCAACCACTGGGTAGCTATGCGCATTGATTTACACATACTATGGTTCCTTTATTCTAACTTTTTTCACGGTGTTGTTGCCCCCGACTGATCCAGATGACTGGTTGGTCTCCACCAATTCCAATGAGAGTACATTTTCGGTGAGAGGCCAGTTGTAAACCCTTAGTGTTCCTTTGCTGGTGCCTGCTATCATCAGGCCTTGGATCGGGCATATTAAGAGAGAGGTTATATGGCAGTCGATGATAGGAAATTCAGCGATAAGTTCCTTGCACTTGTTCTTATACAGAATCATGTACTTTTAAGTGGTGCAGCCAACAAATAAGTTACCTGAAACAGACTTTTAGGTCTTTGGATCAAACTGGGTAACTTTGTTGTCGTATCCAATGCAGGTATAGGTGGTGCTCTGCTTATGCTCGTAGCCTTTTTTATTTTGATAATCTTTGGAGTGGAGGGACTAATAGAGGTTGAAGCAATAAACATAGCCGTTAGTGCAAGTGGCAACAATCTGAGTATCATCTTTGGAAACTGTGATGTCTTGTACATGGTTCGACAGTGAAAATAACTAAAATAAGAGGAATAAATACGTGGAGAGTCTCGTAGTAGATTGAATCATAGATGAATATATGCTACTTTTAGTTTACGGCCAAAAAGTGTCCGCCGTGGCTGTACTTTATTATTTTGCAATTCGGAATTTGATCCCAACCCCAACCCCAACCCCAACCCCAACCCCAACCCCAACCCCAACCCCAACCCCAACCCCTTACGGCCAAAAATAGTCCACTGGGATGCTAAATTATACAAAATTTACCACTGAAACTGAAAGCGGCTCTTCATTGAACTTATGCGAAATCAGCCCTTTTTTCTCATATCCTTCGGCATCGAAGAAATTCCAGATTTTAACACAGTTATCTTCAGAGCATGAAGCAAACAGTTGCTTTGTGACAGATCTCGAGAGACAGTTTATTTTTTTATTGTGGAAGCCTGAGGCGAAGAACTGATCTAAGGATGAGATGTCGGCATCAATTCTTAGTGTATTCAAGTAGAAGAAATTAAATGAGCCGATTTCGTTTGTTGTCGCAACTGTGATAATGCCGTCATTGGGCGAGCAATGGATCCTGATGATCTTATCCTATGACTCATCGCGTCCTCCTTCCTTCGCAAGAGCATGAGAATTTTTATCCGTCGATTTACTCCCCCCAAGGATCAGATTATGACTGAAAGATTTGTCCAGTTCGTAGATGAGTAAAGCTCTATTGTTACCTCCAACACAAAACCCTTTCCTTGTAGTCTGAATGCTGAACAGCTCCTAATTTTCAAGGAGAGTGAGAGTATGGACGAGCGTATCGTTTTGTATGAGAAGAATAGTATTTTTGTTGGTGAGCACAAACAATATTGGGTTTTTACTCTGATTCTGCCAGGACATGTCATAGAATCGGCTTTCCTTCTCCGTTTTGAGTGGTACAAGTTGCTGCTGCTCCTTAAGTATCTCTTCCTGGGAAAACAACTCCCACATCCTCAGATAGTTTTTGCCCATCAGGATGAGGGATTTTTGTCGCGTGGGATGAATGCTGATGTTCTAAATTGAAGGCAGCTTCAGGTGAGTGCAGGTCAGTAGTTTCTATTTGCGGTAGTTGAACACGAGAACGCAGAGACTCTGCACACTTTGCAGCAAGCATGCGCACATCTTCTTGGACCTGTCTATTGTCATTTCCTTGATGTTGCCCTTAATGCCGGTGCTCATCACCCTGAGCTTGTTCTTGTAGGGCTTCATGTAGACTATGTTTGCGACTTTGTCTTGGTTCTCAGAAGACTCGCCCAGGTATATTTTGAGTGGGACCGTATCCAGGTTGTAAAGTGGCTTGCCGTTTTTATCCAGCTTCTTGGCTTTATCTTTCCATTTTTGCTCCTTCGAAATTCCGAAGAGAGCAGTTACATTGTTGAACCTGTTGGGGTAGGAATAGAACTTCTCGGTTTTATCCACCAGGTCCTTCACGACGATAATGTTCCCGATCATGAAGATGACATGCTTCTCTCCGACGACTTGGAGTTGGTTACAAATAGGGTTCGAATTTATCCCGAACGCAGTATCTAAGCCAATTGAGAATTTATCAAGAACATTGATTTTCATGTAGTTCCAACCCCAACCCCCCAACCCCAACCCCAACCCCAACCCCAACCCCAACCCCAACCCCAACCCCAACCCCCCATGGGATGCGAATAGAAATGTATTGCAGTTTAAATTATTATAGAATATTTATTAAATTGGAGTTAGAAAATATCGCATAAAATTGACTATTGGCTCTAAACCTGCATTACTAACATGAGCACAGTTTATATTTATGGGATCAAAATAGGAAATGGGCATACATTGATTATTGGTGGTTGTAATAATATTAAGACTGAATGACTGATTAAAGTGATCCCGCATAAATGCCTTTGCTCGACCAATTTAAACAGCAGATGCTCAAGGCCTGGCAGCCTGTGCCCAGTCTCACTAAAACAATCATTATGTTTTTCGTGCTCTCAATAATCTTTTTAGGATTAGGGATCCCAATGGCGATTCTTTCCCAAAACATCACATAAAATACGATCAGATACGACACCCAATGCACACAGTATAATACGAATTGCATGTTGAACTTCGAAGTCCCAACCACGATGGCCGGCCCTGTCTTCGTTTATTACCAGCTTAATAATTATTATCAGAATCATCGGCTCTATGCGAAATCGGTGAGTACCAAGCAGCTTCTGGGCTATACAATCTCTGCGGCAGATGCTGAAAATGACTGCGCTCCAATTGTTTATAATAAGGATTTATGGGTCACAAATGCAATCAATGGGGCTCCTCTTGACCCCAACGCAGTGGCTATCCCGTGCGGTATCATTTCGTATACTCTATTCAATGACAGCTATGTCCTAGCGCTCGACGGGAACTAAATCCCCATTTCCGACTCCAGCATTGCCTGGCCTGAAGATATCAGTCGCTACACATATAAGAACGCATCTGAAGTGTGGCTTGACATTACCTCTCAACGCTACATGAATTGGATGAGAATAGCCGCAATGCCAAGGTTCCGTAAACTCTGGGGCAGAATTTAGGGTGGTCTAGTCGCTGGAAATTATAGTCTTGTCATCACCAATAGTACGCATCCATCTAATATTAGACTATAACATTGCTGCGTTCGCAGGGTAGAAGTACTTTGTCGTGTCGTAGTCCAACTTCTTTGGCTCCAAAAACGATTTCTTATCGATAACTTATTTGGTGGTGGGCTCATTATGTTTAGTCATCGCAATATGCTTTCTCATAAAGAAAGTCACAAAAAGCAGAGTGTCAAAGATTGAATGATTTCCTCGCATTTCTTCATAGTTGTAAGAATCTGTGACCATTCGGGCATATAGAATATCTATGAAGATTATAGAAAATATATAATACTACACAATAGGAATAAATGTGAATAAAATTTAAGGAATAGACATATTAATTTTATGTTGTAGCTCGATTTATCCGAAATAGAAGAGGAGAGCAATGATAAATCATTCCTTTCTGTAAATCTTCTCGAAGCTGTTTCTTCGGCCTCGCACAAGATCAATGATCGCGAGGAACAAGCCAGCAACTGCTGCGAAACTATGATAGGCTAACAGATTCTAATGGATGGATCAAAGACTTCAAAATAATCAGCGATGTCAATGAATTTAGTGAAATACATGAATCTTTCATGCGTTTTGGAGACGATTGTTCACCAAAAACTCAAGTATGTTCTCAATGAGCTTCTGCAAACACGAAATACCCGTATTTACCACAATAATTCACAGCATTAAGTATCACCCGAAGGGAGTGAAAGATACTAAATTAATCAAACCAAATGTAATGAAGAATGCAGTAATCAGCTGAATGAAAAAAGTATTGATAAACCGAATGAGCAAGAGGAAATTTCACATTCAGATTATACAGTATCCGAACCAAGCTATAAATATCTCCGGGGCGAACTTGAAACAGCAATTTCCAATATATAAGGAGTCTATCTTCCTTTGTATAAAATTAAATTAGGCAAAGCTTTCGAGGACATCAGAAACGCATCTAAATCAAATGAAAAATATAATTGGAGCAGAGCAGCTAGCAGCATACAGCAGTTCTAAGATATCAAAATCTAACAGCAAAACTAAAAGAAAGTATAGAGCAAGCCAATGGCAAATTCAAAAAGCCTGGGTGCGTAAATCAACATTAACAGCGCATCAAGCATAGGCCTGCAGAGCAAGCACTGCAGCACTGTTTCATCCTTGCACGAGGGCCTGTCCAATAAGAAGATCGATCGAATAGACTGCTCGACAGAGGATGCAGAAGATGGTGACATATAAGCAAATAAGATCTGTTTTCGAGGCAAGATACCACATAACAGAAATAGAAGATACCTGAACAGCCCTCATCGTTAGGGTCTCTCTCAAATTAAAATGAATGTCACTGATTGCTACATCACGATATAGTAGCAAGGGCCATCATTAAATAAGTATTAAAGTGTCTCAACCCAAATTAATCACAACTCGCAATCTCTGAATACAATGCTTCCACAGCATTCACAGCAGTTCAATATTCTGTCATAGCTCTCCCTCTCGAGAATCGATAAAGAAATGGCTTCGCCATTGCATAAATAGTCGGAATATGAATAATCTCTGAGTTTCACCGCAAAAAACAAGCAAAGCGGCATTCTTAACACTAATATCAAAGACTATTCGTTGCGCCACACACACACAGACAGAGGCAAATCTTCTCAAAGGAGGAGCAATGATAACACGAATTGCACAAAAAGAAACAGCCATCGCGTTTTATAAGATATGATTAACAGTTTTCAATTGACCGAAAGAAACCAGTCAAGCGAGTAGTCATCAATCGTCAATAATGTCATCCACAGCATACACAATCGGTAAACCAGTCGAAAGTAAAACAGCATTGCTCAACACACCCGAAATCAGAGCAGAAATATCAAGGGCAATAAGACAATTAATGCCTAAATATACATAGAAAAGCTAGTGGTGATCAATAAGTACCCACTTTAGCAGGATGACTCAAGGGGGAATAATAGGAAGTATTCTAGGTAATTTGACAGAGCTGATCCCTTAATTAGCGGGATGCCTCATAAATAAATTATAATTTAAAGTTCTTACCAGAGCGATCAGACTATTCAACAAAAACGAAAGCATAAGGACTCAGAAAATCATGAAGCCAAAATTCATCCACATACCCCCAGGAAACAGTAAAATCGGCAATCTTCAATGCGAAAGTTAAACCGTGATGAAGAGCGAATATGCTAGAACTGTAAATACTGCGTTTATCTGAGGCAAATCGAAGATAATCGAGTGAAGAAAGAGTATCATAAAGCGTCGAAACTCTAATTGAATTTATTCACATGATTTTATCTCATTTTTTACTTTCCTTTCATTCATTTAATGTACATAAAGAAACGATATTTAAGTGTATGAGGAATCATCAATAATGATAGATCAATCTGCTGGAGGCTCAATGTTCTCTTAGACTTTGGGCAATATCGGTTACGAAGGGTTTGGCTCTTTTCTTTACGCTATGTCGACTCCTTCAACTTGCAAATCTGGGATACTCTTTATAATCTTGTTCTATTGGGTTTCTCGATGTCCATATCCAATATAAATGTTTGCCCACCCTCCTCTGTAGCAAACTGTGTATGCTCCTGGCCATGAGATATTCTTCAATAAAGCTACTCCATATATTGTTGCCTGGCCTTACTCTCTTCCGATTAATGCAACAGAGAGGGTTTCCCCACAAACCTTGACTAACCAGTTAGCAGGTGCATTGAACCCAGAAACCTCTGCTGGCTTTTCTTCTGAAATTCCTTTGAGTCTTTCAGTGGGAGGCTCTTTTTCATCGAGCTCAGCTTTCTTGGCCTCCTTTTCCTCCGCACTCAATTTTTGGTCAATATAATGCGAAGTACGGCCACCATTCATGATATTGGCTGGCAAGTGAACCCAATTATCCAAATTGGCCATTTCTGCAACCTCAGCTAACTTAAACTCTTCTTCAAATTCTAAAACATTAGGGTCATTTTCATTCATTTTGTAAAGGCCTTTGGGCGCGAGTTGGCAGCCATGAGTTATTCTGGCCAACGTGCATTTTAGCTGTATTAATCAGTAATTACCAAATGCTTCTCTTTGCCTGGGAAGGGCACAAGGGTCTTCAACTCGGATTCTAAATTTCCTGAAAAGATGATTTTGATTTATCTTGACGCCCGGATCTGCGCAGGAGAAGCCAAGGGCAGTTCATGCCATTCTCCAAAGAGATCTGTAGAGACCCAGTATGAATAAGAGTTCACGCCTACTCCATATGGCTCAATATCGTGGTCACCCTCAGATAAGTAAGGACTCGAGCTGATCCCCTGAATCACAAAGTAGTCTTTTTTCCCAAGAATCTTCCCCCAAAATCTAATTTCTTTGACCTTGTTCTTAATGGCGAGAGTTCGGATGGCCTTTGACAAGTAATAGTAATTATTCTATCCGATGGAGATGCTGGCAGTTTTGAATGCTCTGTACTCTGATTCCAGATCTGGCTGCAGGTAGGTGATATTATTTTAAACTTTGGAGAGCTGAGCACACAACTTTTCAAAGCCATCAATATAGGCATTGTATTTTTTATGCTGTTTGATTTTGTTTCTTAAGTCCGAGTCCTGCAGGAGTTCCTTAAACTCGAATTTATGCTCACGAATGAAGTATGAGAGCAGCTAGATTTGATTGAATTTGTTCAGCTCATTCTTATTGCTAATGAGGTTTCCGATGAGTTGGCAAAAATGCTCGAGAATACCTGATTCTTTCAAGGGTCCTTCTTTAAGAATTTAGAGCATTTATGAGGTTGTAGACATCTGGAAGTTATATATTTCACTCAAATGAATATCATAATCAGCATCACACCATAATTCAAACTACGAACATCAAAAGCATTTATAAATAATACCCTATTGCACCTAAAGTGATATATACTTTGTTTTGATTAAATCTGATAATGGCTGTATTATAGGAATATTTATTGGTCGAAAAGTAAACAATCTATTCGAGAATAGCGGTTTATCTATTAATTGTTCAAGCAGAATACCATTAAAATTGGATCATTGGCATTTATCTATTATGAGCCTGTAATTTGCATTTAACACCATCCGATTTAATAATTGGTTTCTATATTGCCTATTATATTGAGATCATATTGCAGAAGATAAGCCAAAATAGCAAAGGGCCAATCCATAATAGCAATGAACACAGATTTATAATCAATTTCAACCAATGCCCTCAGTGCTCAATAATCCAACTCCTCAGGCATCCCTCAGCAACATGCCATCGATTTGCTTAATGGTGCTGATTCTTGTCAAACAGCAGCTGTGCTTCTCATTGGATGCACGCATATAAAACTCATAAGGCTACTTCTATTCCAAATCTTGCGAATTAACATTCTCAATCATCTCAGATGTCTATAAATCGCTCCAAACAAAATCTTCCACCATTGAGCCCACATTCTGGATTTCCTTCCCTGAAGAGATAAGCCTGTAATCCGTGTACTAGCCACCGTACGTGCATCTCAACGATGGACGCATTATCACATTTTCCAGTGTCAACACCTGCACCTTAGCGCACCATAAACACTTTTATTGTCTGAATATATTCTATAGTGAGAATTCCACAAAGTACGGCCAAGTCAAAAGTAAAATAAATGAAACTCATTCGCAATTCAAGTTCACATTGAAGAATGTGGTCTGTCCCAAATACTCGACAGGCTTTTACAACAAGAAGCATATGATTAAGGTCGCAGTCGCAGACCCAAATTTGTCAAAATAGTTAGTTTCGGGTAGCTTTTCAGTCAAATGGGAGTACCCGCTATAGTTCCCGTATGTCAGATCATTCTCAATCAAGCACGCTTAGTCTGAAGCCAGTGGTAGTTATAAAATTGATAGAATAGTCGGGTGCAAATCGGCATTATAGCTCAGCATGGTCATATCAAACGGTAGTTTCATTAACTCGTGGTCAACGATAGCCGTATCGATCGTTCCATAATCCCTCACTGCAGTATACGAGCTATTGCCCCAGCAGTCTTCCTCCTTAACGTGCACAATTTAGAATCGGCCAGAATAAATATCAGTCTACGGATAATCCACCATATAGTTGCCTTGCAGTCTTAGCAACAGCATCCTTACAATAACCAACGGGAATAGCAGGCCGGTACGACTCCCCTCATCGGATTAGTACGATTTCGATGAGTATGGCATGTACGAGTACCCTGTTGACAGCCGGACAGCCGAACTCCTGCCAAGATTACTGAAGATTAGGACTCCTCTGTTCAATCCCCTTGGGTCGGGATACTTCTCGGTGGAGGTCACAGTCACGGGTAATATTATTGGCAGCAACAATCAATCAGAGTAGATTGTATACTACAGCAGCGCAGACCAGCCGATCCAGATCGTCGCCATGAGTGCCGAACAGTTTAGCATGAACACGAACAAGCTTCCCACAGAACATGCAGCCAAAGTAAGCAGTCTATAATATTCGCAATTCTGTGCAAAGCCCCCACAAAACAACACATAAAACAACACATAAAACAGCACTTTCCCAATTGACTACTCCAAACTAATCGACGATATCAACAAATTCGTGAACACCCCTATTGTAGTCATATTCTGCACTGTTGCATTCCTATTTGTGTTGATTCTGCTCAGGTTTTGCGTGAGTCCCAGAATATTTGCCATTGAGTATTACTTCTATTTTGCAATGATCGGCATAGATCTATTGTTAAAGGTTATCTTGGCTGCTGTTATCAGCAGGGATCCAAAGTTAGACTCGCTTGCTCGTGTTGTTTACGGCTTGGTTGTCTTTCAATCGATCTATTCCCTCAGCTGCTTTGCGAGCTACTTGAGTTTTGTCATTAGCAATAGCCAATACCTCATGACACAGGCAGCAACAGCAGCGCAGACTAAATACGAGGCCTGCCACAAATTCGGCAAACTCTCCATCATAATCCTCCTCCTGCTTTACAACTATAAGTTTTATTTCGTGTTTCTCGATCGTACGCTCTTCTCAATCAACGTGAATACGAACTCCCAGAAGCTTTACCGGATGAGATCTGATCACCTGTTCAATAAGCATTGCCACCATCTGCTCATCTAGTTCATCATTTGTCTCATGAGCATCATCGGCATCTTGGCCATCTCTCACAGCTTCGAAGGGCTAACAATCGAGGACATGAGTGTGGATATGAGTGTCAATATTGGCAGCATAGTCTTCAGAAGCAATGTGACCCGAGCTGTTGTATGCGGTGTTGTGTGCGGGTATCAGTTTGTGATGTGCTACCTGATGGCTGTAATCATGAGGAAGGTTCGCAATATGGTGAAAATCCGGAGGTTGAGGCATAAAATTCGGGAGTCAGTGAAGACATATCATATCGAAGGTAATATGGGTTATGGAATCAAGAATAATATAAATCTTCAGGAGCGCAAGTCTTTTATAGCCCAGGAACAAAACTACCTCGCGTCACAGCAAAAATAATGATGAAACTAAATGTCATAATAAAACTCTTTGATTGAATTGCCACCAGTTTTGCGTAGAACATTTGTCAGGCTGCTATTTTATTGCAGACTAGCTCTTTACTTTCTAATATTAATACAATATATTTTGAAGCCCTAGGTCAGCATAAGTTACAATTTAGACTCTATGCAATAGTTCATATATAATTTAAGATGGCGATTCTAATATAAATTTCCATTTATCCATAAATACAAGAATTAATATTATTTAATATAATGCGATATGACCAATCACGGAATATCAGATGAGACCTTATTATAGTGATATATGTTACATGAATTTAATTTCATATTTTGTAGTTGCTATTCAATATTAATTGGTTATCAGGCAGATTTTAAATATCATTCAATCATTCCGTACCATTGGTGCTGTCTTTCGCAGTAAGTTGCAGACTGAGCCAAGCAACAAAAACATCTTTAATATAATAAGTTGAATTCAAAAGATTAACTAATGGTAAAAGTGTATGAATTATGAAAGAAAATATATTAACAATGAAGTTGGCAGTTGGAAGTTGAATATTGAAAAACTTGGCAGCTCTTTTTAATATGTAAATGATGTTCCGACAAAGGCCACTTCCTTCTGACTCGAAACTTCCTTAGATAATACTCTTGGGAGTCTTCGGCTCATTTAACTCCTTCGTCAGGAATGGGAGCGGGAACTTAGTTCTTTAAATATATTATAATGAATTATGTTACTGAAAATTAATTTAGGTTATTGTTGCACTATTTCAATCTTTGTGAGTGGGTGGGTGGGATGATTAACTTGAGCATTAAGAGGGTAATCCTATAATTGATAGCCAGCTGCATGGGTTTGAGGGATATGTGTCAATATTTAAATTTATAGTTGGCCTGTTTTTCATAAATATATTTATGGGACCTGGAATTTTCATAGCCTTATTTTTCATAACAGTGCAGTCGAGGCTGACCCAAAATCCCCCTGTTATCCCTGTCTGCGCATGCAACGTGTTCTACTACCGTCGAATGTTTGAAAGCGTCGCCAATATCACTAGGAGCTACGATGGTTCTCAAAATAACGAGAGGCACGCTTTCTGGGGAGCAAGTCACAGGCCGCTCATTAGAATAGCGCCATCTGCCTACAGCGACTATCGCAAATTCCCCAGTGGTCAAGATCGCCCCTCAGCCAGGCTGATCAGCAATCTCGTCTGCGACGCCAAGAATGAGACAATACAGAAGGATCCGGGAAATCTGTCAGGTCTCTTTTTAGTTTGGGGGCAGTTTCTCTCGCACGATTTGCACTTCACTAAGGCTCAATAAGCAGGAGATAATGCTGAATCGTGGCCAATCGAGGTGCCTAAGGGAGATCCACATTTCGATCCCTCAGGGAAAGGCAATATAACTATGCCTTTCGTCCGATCAAAGTATGAAAACTCTGCAAATGGGGAAAAGCTTGCTCGCGAGCAGCTAAACGAACTAAATTCCTGGTTTGATGCATCGATGATTTATGGGGAGAATAAATAATCAGCGGCCAAGCTCAAAGCTAGCAAAGGTAAGCTGAAGTTAAATGAGGCCAACCTTCTTACGAAGCAATAGAACAGCTCACTGTTTTTGTCAGGGGACACGAGAGTAAACGAGAATATTGTCCTAATTGCAATGAACACTCTCTTCGTCCGGGAGCATAACCGAATAATTGATTACTTCAACAGCCGTTATGCGATTTACAACTACACTGAAGAGCAGCTGTATGCCTTCGCGAGAAATTACGTGGCAGCCCTGATCGCCAAGATCACTTATGATGACTATTTGCCCCTTCTGCTGGGCAAGTAAAATAATCTCCAAAAATATACAGCTTATAACCCTGAAGTTGACCCAACTATTACGAACGTCTTCTCGACTGCTGCAACCCGCTTTGGTCATTTCACAATTCCAGAATTCATGCTGAAGATGGACAATCGAAACAATATCATTGAAAGGATACATGTCAGGGACGGTACCAACAACCCCACTTTGATTCGGAAATAAGAGGATCTCGGCTATTTGCTGAAGGGCTAATCCAAGAATATCATCAAAAAAAGGGATGCCAGGGTCACCGACGACATGAGGAACTTCCTTGTGACTCTACCTGCTAATAGGACAATGCTCTTGGATTTGGCAGCCATCAATATCCAGAGAGGAAGAGACCACGGCCTCCCTGACTACAACACTTTCAGAAGATATATGGGCCTCAAGTAGTTACGTAGCTTTGAAGAACTGACATAAGATC
The DNA here is from genome assembly GCF_059751285.1 of Brachycentrus maculatus. Classification (NCBI taxonomy): domain Eukaryota; kingdom Metazoa; phylum Arthropoda; class Insecta; order Trichoptera; family Brachycentridae; genus Brachycentrus; species Brachycentrus maculatus. The sequence continues at coordinate 16,517 of NW_028281921.1, forward strand.
CCAAAATGAAGAAGAAACTATAAGAGTGCTATGTTGATATAAACTTGTTGGATCCTTTCATTGGTCTGATGGCAGAAGTATCCCTGCCGAATGCATCAGTTGGAGAGCTGGGGGCAGCCATAATCCGTGACACAATGAACAGGGTTCGAACGGGCGACCGCTACTGGTACGAGAATTCGTTTCCCAAATAAATCGTGGCAGCCATAAAGTCGACGAGCTTAGCAGATATTATACGAAGAAACACATAAATAAGATCCATAAGTGATGACGTCTTCGTTGTTTCATGATTGCATTATAAAAGGAGGGTCAGTATCCATTCTTTAAATACGATTCAGTCATCAATATATATATATTTTTATATCTATCTACAGTATTCAGCTATGATATACAAATGACATGCGATTACTTATATTAAATATAGGGTTATGCGGATCCATCACTATGACTTCTGCTTCAGCCAGACTCGATAGACATTATACATTAAGGAGTAGACTGTCATAGGCCCAACGCCTTTTGGCACAGGTGTATAATACGAGCACATTTACTATTTAGTTTATTCACTGATATCTCCCGTGATTTTCTTGGGGTTGCATGGGTCCCGACGCACCCCACAATCGATGATAATGCACCCTTTTTTAAGATGTTCAGCTTCTAAAATATTTGGATTTCCTGTAGCTGTGAAAATGACGTCGGAATTTCGAGCATAGTTACGGATTTATGCTAACGCCGTGTTTTAGTCAACACTCTCCAAGGAGGTCTTCATTTGTTTAAACAAGCTTATCAGAGGCTCACCAACTAACTTGCCTTTACCGATCACTAGAATCTTTTTATCCTCCAAAGATATCTGCTTCGTCTTCATAATCTTCAATATAGCATAGGGAGTGCATGGGAGTATGAATGCCGATGGGCCCATGCTCATCAATTGCTCCTTATTGGCGGTCGTGAGGCAATCTACATCTTTGATGGGCTTCACTAAGTTTAACAATTCATCTTCCCAATCGGCATGCTATTTAGGTATTGGCAATTGCATAATTATTCCATGGTATTTCGGATTACAGTTCAGGTTTTAGATGACATTTTTGATATGTATTTTAAACTCCGGAGCATCTTTATAACAAGCAAGTCGGAAGATGCGGGTGCCAATGCCTAATGACACTGCAGTTCTTCTTTTTTTACGGATGTAAGACTCGGATGCCGGATTATTGTCTGTTAATATTATGGCGAGCCGTGGCTTCAAGAATGGTTGCCTAATTTAACCGTCCTGATTCTCTTTGATTTTAATTTTCAACTATTTCAGCAATCGACGAGCAATAGTGTTGCCATTCATTCTCTTGGCCTTCATTCGAGTATCTATGCCTGTGCTGATTATATATAACTCATGCACAACCCTAATTAATTGTAATACCGCAGTGCAATAAAATTATAGGATGAATGAGAGTAAAACCTAAAGTTTCCGGTTACCTCGAGCAAGTACCATGAACAAACATGTGAAAAACAAAAGCAAATCACATGCCTCCAAGAAAGAATAAAAGCAGAACATTCGATAGTCATTTGAAAAGCAATTCAGAGACAATGCATAGTTCGATTCCTATATTGGTACGAATTGGTCGATGTAGAAAGCCAGTTTAAAAAGATGACGCAATAGAGGGATGAAAACCCCAGCTTGATCATACCTCGAGGATTCCTTCGTTTCGTACAATCCAAATCCTTCAAGTAGCTTTTGAAAAGGACCTATGACTATTTGGAATCTCTTGTCGAAGTGCAAGCCAAGCATCAAATGCTCGTCAAGTAGCAGCAGTAAAATAACAATGCTCATGACAACCCACTCTTCAAAATGCTCCGACTCGAAACCAGCACTTTGTAGAGCAAATGCAAGTAAATAGGATTCGCATACATGGGGGTGCTGCTCGGGTATGGTGATAACAAGCTGGTCTTCAAAGATCAGTACTTCTTCGAAACCATGATTTACTTTCTGACTCATATAATCAGGTCCAATTTTGATCATTCGCATTACCCGCTCGTCGAGGAAGAGTTAAACCGCATATTTCGGACCAACGCCTTCAACCTGGTGAAGAGAAGGAATGAAGAAGATCAGATGTATGAGAAATACCCAGCTTTAAAATAGTTTAAGTATGATTGCTCAGCAGCTTCAGTCGCCAAAATTGAGGCCCGCCTCAAAATACAAAAATCATTTAACTATTCCACGCAGATGAAGAGTGCAAGGGATAGTGGGACCCTAACCAAACCCATCAATATCTCTTTATCGACTTTCCATTCGATACGAAGCCGGAGTCCCCTGATTGCGTCATACTACCCCAGCGAAAAATAAAAACTCTTCAATTTTACGAGGGAAGTCCGTTAAAAATAATCATTCTTCAAAGGAAATCAGAACGACACACAAGAATCAAAAAAGCCTACATTCAACCAAACCTTCAGGGAAAGCTTTCAGCTTCGAAAACGCAAAGGAAGCAACATCTAATCATTTGCCAATTCTAAATTTAGTAAGCAGATGTCCGCACATTTTGATTGATCTTAAACTTATTGCATTTGAGCAGACTTCATGCTATTACTCACGTGCATTACAAATTAAAAGTTATTAAAGATATCATTGTTTTGATTAATGTTGGTCTTCCTTCTTCGATGACCTGAAATCCTCGCGAAAAATGTCGCCGTATAGTTTGAGAGCATCCTTTGATGTTTACGAGTGTGTCTATGATGATTGTATTCATACTTTCATGACTGATTGAATGAAACTTAGCTTCTCAGAGTCGAGTTTGATCAAGTTAGCGCATTACTCGCAGACTTGCGCCTTTTATTGCATCAGTTATTTCGTGAGTTTGTTGCATTTGGTGCATGTTTTGACCCAGAAACAGAGAGTAAAGTTGGGGGCTAAATCCCCTGATCTTACAATCGACAGTGGCGACAATTATTTGAGAGTCACCTCAATACTTCTACATAATACGGTCTAAAATACTTCTATCTGGGCTTTAATGGAAGATCCTCTGAATTCTCCTGGTTTTATTTTTTGTCTTAGTTGATGAAAATGGTGTTAAAGGTGTAAAAAGCAGCCAAATTTTTGCCAACTTTCTCTTCGCTTTTAATTTCGATTGAAGTTTCCCCGAATATTCTCAGCCCATTGATGATTTTAAATGCGAGTTCATCGGACTTCTTAATTTCGGTAATTTAGGCCTATGTTTTCCGAGTATTCAATATATACTTTTTGAGGGCGGCGCATTTTACTTTTATATAGAGCTTGTTCAGCTTATGTTGGCCACTTATTTTGATTTTGGTGATGATGAGTGGTCTGAGGTTGGTTTACCCATGATTGATGAGGTGGCCGAGGTATTACACGTATCTTATTTGGCCCGGCTGAGTCACGCCCATCCCCGAAACTTCAAATCTGCGGTTAGCATAGTAGTTCATGGATTATATGGGCCGTTCAAAGGCCCTCAAGTATAATAGCAACGAGCAAATGAATGTGCCTGTTCTTCCCTTCCCATGATTGCAATGGACCACAATCACATTCTGCTCGCTTTTGGCGAGATGCGCTGTGGCAATGGAAATTATTTGGAGCAATAAATCCAAAGGAGGGTTTTTATGGTCTTCCCATTCAAAACTGACCACATTTTTGAGTTTCTTTTCATCTACTTCGCGGTTACTAATATTGATGATCAAATAGCTGTTCTGGTGCCTAAAATCCAAAAACTAGGCGACAACATCAATGGAGTTGCGGTATATCTTCTAAATTCCAGAGGCTGGGAAAGCCATCGCAATTATCTTGGATGTGACATAAGTAAGGTCTAAATTATATCCTTAAGCAATAAATCTGTTCTTCGGGCCGCCCACTATTTCTCTGATTATGTTCATGAATCCTATAATATATATTGCAATTAATTATATGGGCACATTGTGGTGTAACTACTTCAAAGTGGGAGCTCACTTTTGTTTAAATCTGTCAGTAATAGTAGCAGTTGTTA
>NW_028281922.1:0-39022 GCF_059751285.1 Brachycentrus maculatus
TGATACTGAGTCACTTTAGTTAATGAGCCTATTTTGTTCCTGTTCCTACATATTTTTAGTATTATCGGCTGAATTTCTGTTCGGCGAGGTATCTTTGTGCCACTTTGGGCCCTTTATTTTGTTTATTCCATGCTCCTTATTGTTCCAGGATTAATAGAAGTGCATCGCAGGTCCATTATACTGAAAATTGGACCGATTGTATTCAGTTTCAGCATATTTCTCTAAGAGAACATTCGGGTTTTCATTCAGCAATAGAGCGTTGGTTTTGTTGTCGATTCGATAGCCATAGGATTGGTAATTACAGGGAATTGATGGAATTGACTTTGTGGGTATTCCATCACCTTTTGGTTCGTGATGAGGAGTTTTGTTTGGCTTTTCCTTTTCTTTTTCCTTGCAGGCTCCTTGGTTTTTATAATGATAAACTGAATCTTATGGCTTTTGCAGTTTCCCTCCATCTTTGGGCTTCATTTTCATTATACTTTCATTTCGCTATTCACTTTCCATTGATTCACTTCTTTTTGCTTTACTTTACTTTTCCTTGAGGAACCTCTGCTCACGACTATTGAATGCTGCATTGCCTTTATTTATAATTTTCTTGCTCGCTAAGTTAAACTGTGAGCACTCATAAGAGCCAGGCCCAACTTCGTCTTTGGAGTGTATAATAGAATCATAAAGATTGTGGGAGCTCGACATGATTATAGCACTCTGGGACTTTTCAAAGATTCGTTTTGAGTTTTTTGGCATCGGCTGTAAATAAGAGCCAGGTCCTGGAGTTTCGCCGGGTTTGGTGAGAGGCTTAAGTTTCCCCGAACGGTACACTAATGTCATAATGTTATTATACTAAATTCTTCTTATTTTGAACTGAATAGAATAATGGCAAATAACAACGATATTTTCAATCAGGAGTTCAGAGCTCGTTCTAGTCTTTAGATTATGGCTTTTTGCTTCTATATGATTTCAGTTTTCTCGTTGATCTTAGTGAGGGCTTCATTCATGTCTCTCCCCATTTCCTCAATCAGCTCTTTATATACCTACAGCTCCTCTTGGTTCTCATCTTGGGATTGTTAGCTTTATAAGTTGAAAATCTCTGAACGATTACCTTTGTTTTTCTTATGATGAGCATCAATTATGTTATTTTTGGGTTTTGACATTTTACTTGCCTTAAACATGCTTTCCTCGATGACCCGACTGTTCCTTTGTTTGTCCCTGAGGAACACTATTTCACTAAGCAGCATTTTATTTTATTTTTCTACTATTTATTTGGTTTTGACGTACTATTCCATAGCAACCGAAGCTTTTTTCCACTTGTTTTTGATTCTGGTATGCTCCTCTCGAATAACTTCGATCTATGCATTTCTCTTCAATAGCTATTTAGTCAAATGATTGTTATTCAGTTGCAGTCTTTGGATCTAAGATTCCAACTATTTCACACTGTTGCTATTTTGCTGACAACTGGCGCTGTTGTTGGCACTGTTGTTGGTGGGTGGCTTTTACTTTTTGATGTACTCTATGATCTGCTCGAGGTTGGTGGAGTTGGCGCTGAGTTATTTGATTTTGTGGTTTTGAGTGTTGATCAGCTCATCCTTCCCTCGGAGTGCAAGTCGATGTTCCTCATTTTATGTTTTAAGTTGAGATAATGCATTGAGGTACTGCTCGATTTGGGACTAATGCTGTTATTTCAGCTTGGCAGTTTGATTATCGTACGTGATTTCATTGTTTTTGCAATTCCACTTGAGTTCGCTAACCAGCTCATTTAATGCCTTGATCTTCTCATTGCATTTTGCCTTATCTTACTTATAGGATGCGATCTCCTTCTTGAGGGTATCGGCAATCATGTCCGCTTTCTTCCTGTCGATGTTATTAGCGTTGTTTAGGTTATCGAGCTATATTTCCAGTTTCATGTTATTCTTCTTGAAGTTGTTGAGACTCTCGAGCAGCCTCCTATTCTCTTCGATATGCTTACTGGCCTCGTAGTACTGGTCTTGCTCTTCTGTTGTTTGCTGCTGGAGCAGTTTCTTTTTGTTTTGTTCGAGCTCCAGGATAATGCGATGGTTGTTGTTCTCTAAGTTCGACACCTACTTCTTGTAGTCTTATTCGATTGCCACTATCTTCTGCTATATTATCAGCTCATACTTGTTTATTAGGTTGGACACTTAGGCACGATGCTGTTATTGTAAGAGTGCTAACTATTGTTAGTTATGGGCTGTTGTTTTCTGCAGTGATTCCGAGGCTTAGGAAAGGCTGTTGTTCAATTGGGAAATCTGTGCGCATAGGCTGAGCTGTTTTTCCTGATGTGCTTATTTTGTTCGAGTGTGAGCTTCCCTCATTTGAGACTGTTATAGCTATAGTTCAGCCAACCTCAATTTATATTTATTATTGCTTTCAAGTGAAAGTTCCAACTAAAGACAGGTACCTTGATGCTTGTTATTTATTTGCTTGATACTACTGCTCAGCAACACATTCTCCTCACAAATTTGAGCCATTTCATTCAGGACAGCAGTTATTTTCAATTGGCTGTCCGATTAGAGTTGATTCATCTGCGATATCAGCTATCTTTTTGTGGCAACGAACGCATTAATATTCTCTTTGTGTTGCTCGAGTTTTAGTAGCATCTATCTGGTTTATGGGATGTTAGGTTGATTGTTAGACCTTTAAGGATTCTTTTGTAGTTACTATTGATTGTTCACTATATTCGGGTGTGGTTGTTGAGTTATCATAGTGGAATGCGTGTTTAGATGAATTCGGTTGTTATGTTTTGAATGTGTATATAGAATGGATGCATGGGTTATATCATAATGCACTCGATCATAATCACAGTGAAATAATGAGCGTAATTTCAGATGGGGAGCGAGGAGCAGACAAACTACATAATTTATATATTAAATCAAAAAATGAAGTTCCCATCAGAAGAGGTCATGTTCATTGATTAATTGCTTCTCATTTATGCAGGAATTTTGGCTTATGAGTCATCTAAAAGTATGATGAATATATATTTAATTTGCAAAATAAGCAAGCAATCTTTGGCTAATCAGTGATATCGTCCTCGGCTGGTTTTTATTTTGTGCTCGTAAATGCTGCTGCGAAGGATTGGGCGATCAATTGGTGTGCCAATGTTCTCGTTGCACGCATAGCCTTAATTGTTAGGCCTTAAAGATACTCCGTTAGCTTTCTGAAGAGATGGCCTGCTCGTCTTCTGTGTGTTAGTCTTATGTTACAAAAAGGCATGCGATTTAGATCGAGTTTTAATGATGAATTCAGCAGGCCTTGAGGATAGCTGAAATTAGTTTGGAATATACTAATGACCCTATTTATCAACTGTTCTTTTGTGATGGACTGATCTTCGTGAGCTCGCACTTGGAATGTGAACATTAAGGTTGTCTTTCGCTGAAACATAATTGCTTTACTGTCTCAATTTGGAGTAGCACTGCGAAGATTGCTCGCCATTCTGCCACTTTCCCCTATAGACGCACTTTTTGCGATCAAACAGCTCGCCAAACCCATCTCTGTAATCATTGACGAAATTGCCTTTATATATCCAGCCGCTTGCCCATTCGAAGACTCCATACCCGTTTTTTTTGTCATTAAGAAACTGGCCTTCATATTTGAAACTGTCTTCGGGGGATTCGCCTTGTTCACACCAGATTCCATACCCACTACGCACTCCTTGCTTGAAATCCCCTTTATAAGTATTCCCCTTATTCCAGGTGTACTCGCCAATTCCCTCAGGGAAGCCATTGACATACTATCCCTCATAGAAATCCCCATTCCCGAAACACTCAGTCCCTTCCCCATGCTTTAGTCCATTTTTAAAGAAACCAGAGAACAGATCTCCTAAATATAATAAACAATACCATTTATTTTCTGATGTATCCCTGTTCCACTCGGTAGCCCTCCCCACCATTATCCCTCGTAATACTCTAGCACTCTCTTTGACTACTTCTGGCTGAGTTCGAGCAGGTTGAACCAAAAGAAGAGTCCACTCCCATGCTTTTTGTTATTTAAATAGTCGCCAATGTACAGATTGCCGTTTGAGTATATCTCCACTCCCCTGCCAGCTTTCTGGTCATCTTCGAACTCACCCTCGTATATTGTCCCTTATTTGGTGATGCATATCCCGATTCCTGATTTTTTGTGTCGAAAAACCTAACCAATGTATATTTTCTTTTAACTTTTTAGCAGTTTTAGTCTTTTGCTTTCGAGTAGTTCCGAAATATTGAAATCTAGCGATGGAAAAAGATCATAGTTCTGAAATAGTTCACATAGCTATTCATAGTCCAGAGCCCATATACCCCTCATTGCCCTTTGTTTCTCCGCAGCATGCACTCTAAACATTTATATGTTTAGTTTATTTTGTTCGAGAATTTGACGATCATTCTGTTTCGTAAATGAAATCTGAAACTCTGTGATTTCTTTTTATTATCTTTTATTTTTCACTCTTAATTGCTCATACATAATCATTATTTATATTAACTAAACTGACAATAATTGCCAACTAAAAACAATTAAAACATTCAGCCTCGATTAAAGTATTATGAATTTATTCACAATTTTAACATTTATTGGGCCTAATGCGCTCAATTACTTTAATACTGAAATTTTAACTATTAAATTAATATATATACCAATTGATTTCAAATTCAGAATGTATGAACTAGTTTATAAATATTATATAAGCGCAGTAAGACAATCGCCAATCAGCTCATACAGATGGAAATCGACCAATAATACGTTTAACATTTAAGTACAACATTATTCATGGCCAACAAACTTGAAAGGGATAGGTTCGCTGTCCTATTGTTGGTCTCGGCTATTGCATCATTATCATTCTAACATTATAGGTCCCCTTGAAAAACTCATCTCGAATTAGCGGCTGTGCTACTTGCCGAACCTGTACTATCAACTCTACCGGGCGATATAGAAATTATCGCTACTTCGCTATGAGTTCCCAGAGCAGAAGATACTGTTGGAGAGGAAACCCACCAGACACGACCACTTGCTCGTTGAAGTCAAGCAGAGAGAGTTCATCCGCGCAGAAGTAACCAGTTATGATTACCTGTGAGACCCTGAAGTACCGCAAAGCAATTTGCTACCAATTGGCCAAGTCTGCCAAAGACGAAATCATGAAGAAGTATCTCAAGCGGGAAGAGAAATACCTATTCCAAAGAGTTGCCTACAGTCAGCTTGCAGAATCTGTCACCAAGCATATGGAAGAATCATCCAAAAAGAACCTTCAGCCATCCAGATAGTATCCCATTGCGATGGAAACCAAACACGAGAAGTACCACAAAAAGGGTGATGATATCTTCATTGACCATTAGTCCCCCAGCGACAACAAGCAGATTCAGGCGGATGATCTGTTCGACGATCTCCTCAATGAGCCCCAACTTAATATCAATGAGTAAATCTTTAACCCTGCCGAAAGCCCATATGTAGAAACCATTGAGACCTACATCATTAAATTTGAATCGTACAATCTAGGGTCCACGGTCGAGGAGCAGAAGATGATCAATAAGAGGCAATGCATGAAGAAGATTAATTAAAACCTAAGAAAAAGAATCAAAAATAAATCAGCAGATGACTCCCAGGAGAGGAATTTAAGCAGCGCCACAGTCCTGATCACCAACTTAATTGGCCAATAAGGCGACCCCAAGTCCACGCTCAGCTCCATCGATGTCTATTCACACTCAGACTATCTGTTCAATGCGGAGGGCAGATCGAAAAAGAAAAAGTAAGATGGATTCGAATTGAAGTGGAACAGTGAAACGCTGTAAAAATTCACAGAGATGAACCCGAAATTCGACATCGGCAAAGGTACAAATCCTGTTAAATTAGGGAAGTTCAGCGCAAACTATCTATTACTGTCAATGGAAAAGAAGTAGTACGAGAACTACTTTGATAAAAACATTCAAGCGAACTCCTCATTTCCCCCTTCACTCGCCTCTGTCCCAGACCTGTCGAGGAAGTTCAAACAGAAGTACTACTATAATTCGATGACTGACCCCGAATATGAGAAATTCATCATGAAACATAACAAGAGAGACGTGTTCAAGCGATTCAAAACAATTTCGAAATAGTACGTTATTGGATTATTTAAGTGTCCTCTAAAACTCATATCAGCATGAAATCGAAGGGAATGATCAGATCAATATGGCCAAAATGTTCTTAAGTGCGGAAGGTCCCTGCTCTGATCGTGTTATCTACAAAATTAGCAACAATGGCACCCTATCTGCTGCATCCCTGCCCCAGAAGTCGCAGCTCACAAAGACCTAATTATGCGAGCTAACATTCTTGGTTCGCAAATACATGGGCATCTTTGGAAGCAATTGGAAACTAATCACTCTCTTTATATCCACTCAGCCCACCTTTGCGAGCATGTACCTGTCCCCAACTCAAATCCAAGAGCTGAGCCAGGTCTGTAAAGATAACAACTCGTCTCCACGTACCCCTATTTCATAGATTTTCAGAAAGCTTAGAGGATCGAAAGATACTGCCATACTCGGTGTACAGTGGAAACACTTCGTATAGGGTGTACAACAGCCATGTAAAATTAAAGACGATGGATGAGGAGCCTTTAACATCTTACGAAAATGGCATGGATGCCGAAGGGGCCTCCAAAAAAGAAGACGAAGCCACCTCGATCAACTTGGATGATTATGAGAGCTTTATCAATGAGCCCCTGTCCATCCATGAAAACAAGAGCCCCTTCGTTTTTGAAAAGCTCGCAAGTGAGTTTAATAAGTTTAGCGAAAATACTCGATTTCCAGGAGGCATCGACTACGAGGATGATATCCGGTACTCCCTGACTCAGAATATCGACAAAGTCATGAAGGAGTTTGAAGGCCCCAAATAGGTGATCCGCTTGTCCGAAAAGGACCATGGAGATGCTTCAGAAATCAACTGGAAATTCGAAATGGTCTCCGAGAAGTTGAAAGGAGAAATTAAGGTATCCCATCCTCTTCGGAAAAGAAAAGGTAAATAATATGCTAAATCAGACATCAATGATAGATCAAGTGAGCTCGTCAAGATCCTGCACATTCTAAAACAAAGGCTGATAAATCCATCCCAAATCCAGAGTTCCCAAAGAACCACTCCCACTCCCAACATTCCTCTGAAGCAAGCTCCTCTCGCTACTCCCCCAGTGGTGTAGCCATCACAAACTAAGTAAACCATTGAATAAACAATTCAGGAAAATCCTCCCAAAGAAGCCTGAAGAGAAGGACAAGTAAAAGGATAAATAAAAAGACAAATAAAAAGAGAAGGAGAAAGAGAAAGACAAAGACAAAGAAAAAGAAAAAGATAAAGATAAAGACTCGATTACAGGGAAATAAAAGAAGGAAGGCAAGCCGAATTCCGCGCAGAAGCTCGTCAAGCGCAAGAAAAAGGATAAAGACGAGGATAAGTGATACTTATGAATAAATCGGACAATCTTTATTCCATATGCAGAATCTAAGATAATATAGTATTCTATATGAGAGTGATATTGGTTTAGAGACTATGAGATCACCAGTTCCATGTATCAATTTGGATATTATTGCCCTTGTTCTGCTTACCTGCGGCCATGTCGAACATCTCTAAGGGACTAACTTCCTTCTTGCTCGCAACTTCGGTTCCAAAATCTGAGAAATCGATTAAGCCTTTTTCTTCAGTCGATAGCCACTTCACCTACATTATATTTAGAAATAGTACGTTTGAATTTTGGGCCTGTGACTGATTGTTGAGCAATAAGTTTTGTTGTTGCTGCTGTGGTTTTTGGGCTTGTTGCTGCTGTGCTACTATCGGCCCTGTTGTGCTATACATCGGATTAATTAGTCCTGAAAATTGCTGTTGTGGAGCTTAGGTTTTTATTTGCATAAACTGCTGTTGTGGGTATTGAAGTTGTTGATTTAGTTGCTGTCCATACTGTTGCTGTTGCCCATACTGTTGAGGCTGTCCATACTGTTGCTGTTGTTGTCCATACTGCTGAGGCTGTCCGTACTGCTGTGGCTGTCCATACTGTTGCTGTTGTTGTCCATACTGCTGAGGCTGTCCGTACTGCTGAGGCTGTCCATATTGCTGTGGTGGCTGCACATACTGCTGTGGTGGCTGCACATACTGCTGAGGTGGCTGCACATACTGCTGAGGCTGTTGAACAAATTGCATTTACGGATGATTATATTGAGGCGGTTGAGATTGCTGAGCAGAAAATTGTAATGTCGATTGCTGTGAAGTTTGCTGAAATTGTTGGGGTTGTTGGGGTTGTTGGGGTTGCTGGGGATTGAATTAAAATGGCTGTTGTTGTTGGGCTGTAGGTAGCTGCTGGGAGTTGGTTGTTATTGATTATATCTTCGGAGCCTCGGTTGTTGAGAATCCAAAAATATCGTCATCCAGAATTGAACCTTGATTTTGAGTTTCATTTGTGTTTTGAGGCTTCTGAACTGGTTACAGTTTCAATGGTGGCGTTGCCAGTGGTGCTGGGGCTCCAGGCTTTCTCAACTTGGGGGCTTACTTCTCAAATGGTTTTTTCTCATCGACAACGATTGACTTCCCAGTTTCCTCCTATTTGGGGTTTGCAAGTGTGCCGTAGCCGGTAATATCTGGGATAATTGAATTGGCTGTGGTTTTGGGCTTTTAGTTCTTGTCCTTGTACTTGGCCAACGTGGACTGATGATCAGTATAATTTCCGTAGGCTGTTTCGCCGACTCCTACTATTGAGCCTGTATAATTGTTGTTGTTGCTTGCTCCCTTCTGGTAATTTTTGCTATTGTAACCTTCGTATCGGCTTTATCCTGCACTGAATCCACCTGTGAACCCGTTTTGTACGCCCAGTCGTTCTCGGATGTTCTTAGCCTTGACCCTCTCCTCCTCGAGCAGTTATTCGCTGGAGAGCAGTTATACGATTTGCTTGGACTTTTCTCGAACTAACCTAACAAATGGATTACTTGGCTCGCCACGATCAGTGCCTTCGCTGTAGTGGGTGAAATTCTGGAATGATTTAAGCTGATGGAGTTCGTATTTGAAGGTGCTAATGGTATTGGGAGGCCCATTTTTGATGAGAAACTCGATGAGGTTGAGTGTCTGTGATTGCCGAAATAGGTACTTTAAGTATTTTCCGCCATGTGTTCTTTTTCTTGAGCTTATCCCAGATGAACTCGCTGATTCTTTGCCACTTTTCACTAAGCTAATGTCAGCAGATACTAATTGTAGGCAGCATTCGATATCTCGTGGAGGACTTGGGTTGGAGCTTGCCAATTTTCCTATGAAGTTACCTAAATCAGAGCCTGCTCCAGATCATCCTGCTTCAGCTTCGCTTTCCTTAGTTATCTCAATAGCTTACAGAATGTTTGCAGCGTCTTTGAATTTTTAAACCATCAGATCTCAAATATATATATTTATGCATTCATATGAAGCGAGCGAGTGGGAGTATTTGCAGTATATGCACATAGCGACTAACTTATATATTGTATTTACGAGTTCTGAGACTATACTGCCAATATAATCAAAACCTCTTTTCGACGTGGGCTGCTCCATGTTCATCGTACTCCTTCCTGGAAATTACAAACTTATCGAATATTTTCATAGAGGCCATGATTGTCGCTCCCAGCCAGCTCGAAATTGACCTTTCACTTTTCTAATTGGTCGTGAAAACCTTCATCTTGGAGCCCATTCCCGAAAAGTCAGCCTCGATCAGCTCTCTCTGGAGTCGGTCAGGCGTGGAACTGAACAAGGATCCTCCTCCAATCAACTGGATGTTCGGAATGAGATCCTTGCGTTGCTCTGCCTCGCATTTCTCCAAAGACTGCGAGATCAAGTGCTGGATTCCTTTAAAGTTGATTTCCGAGTTTTCAGTGAAGTAGGCTTCTGGAGCGATGAAGAGCTACTTGCCGAATATCATTTTATTCTTATCTGGCAACTCGTAGACAGTTTTATCCGTGTAATCATTGTAGGAAAGAGACTCATCACGGTGCTCCAACAAGTGGCAATGCTGATGCTTGACCTATCTCATTATTTCCTGCGTTCAATAAACATTTACCATCATGCCCCACTCGTTCATGGCTCCTGTCAGTTTGGACTGGTTGCTATATTTGTTTTTGTAGGGGCCATCCTTGAGAGAATGCCGCAATAGCTCCCGAGTAATGGTTTAGCCTCCGATGGGAGCACGTGCTATTCCCTTCCAATGAATGAATCCTTCATACACAGGGATGACATGGGTGAATTCAGCGCCGATGTCAACAACGAGAGAACTATCGAGTCCAAAGAGGTATGTGGATAAAACTGGCGCCTTATGCATAAAGAGGCCATTGAAGCCATAGCCCTCGAAAAAGAGCTCAATGAGCTTCTGCCTGTACTATTTGCTGCTAAATGGCGGCTCGATGTAGAATATGGGGCATAGAGAAGGGGTGATCTGCATTCTCTTGCCTAAGTTGAAGTCGGTCAATGTCTGGAACCCCTCCCATTCCTCGATGAAACAGTTTTCGAGGATGGTCTCAGGATCACAGTTTTATTTGGGCATATGCTGATAGAAATCGAACTCTGACTTCTCGCCAGTTTCCTTGTTAACTTGGACATACTATCACATTGATCAACAAATTACAGATGGGGCTACGATGTCAGGGCGGTCTTTACCAGCGTATCCGATTTTGGTATTCAAAGAACCAACTTCCATGATCAGTGGAATTCCATAGAGATGATTAAATCTTTCAGGTATATACATAATTGCGAATCGATTCCTGCGAAGACTCTCTAATCAATATAACACACTGTCTATGATGTGATATTCATTAATAATTCACAATCTAATAAATAACTTAACTCTGGTTCCATCACAGAAACAACCAATCAAATAGATCGAATTCTTCGCTATCTATACACCTATACACACTCTCCAGTTGCATATGAGTTTCATATTCTTCATTTTCATGTTCTGTCTGCTCCTCTGTTGCTTCTTTGTTGTTCATTTAATATTCATCGGAATCCTACAGTATATATGCTAATTATGGGGCAATTGCTGCGTTAGGATGATCTATTGTGAATGTGCCCAGAGATAGCCCTATTACCAAGTTTCTGCTGATAAGAATATCGAAATTAAGCAGCATAGACTAATTAGATTAAATCTTGAGTGTCAGCATGGCTAAAAAGAGGAGATCAGACATTGGAAGGTGCCATCATGGTGTAAACACTAGGGGGTCACTGCGAATGAACAAAAGAGTTATCATCATTAAATCCTCTATGCCACTCTGGTCCCAATGCTGAGATATAGGCAACCAATTTATATTTCCAGAATTATGGGTTCCATTAAATCACACCCCCACCTTAAACAGATTGTTGAAATTATTATCAAATTATCCGAAATTCGCGCATTAATTATTTCATATTCTATTCATATTTGTATTGATATCTTTAAGTTAGTGCATTTGGTATGAACATTTAGTTTGTATTGGAATTAATTAATTTAATGGCTAAGTCGAATTAGAATTGATTAAAGGGATTACATGATAATTGTTTTGGATTTTTTAACTGAATTTTGTTTGTTTGATACACTCAGAGCACTCAGAGCACTTGGTAGCTAATTATAGAACGATGAATGGCAGATGATAAGAAGCTACTCACTTAAGAACTGAATCGAATTGATAGAATAAAATAAGAATAAAGTGCATTACTTCTGCCTTTAATTATAGTGATTATCCATCAAAATTGGGGGTTTGTTTTGTCATATAACAATAGTAATATGCATAGATCTTCGAATATTGCAATAATATAAGACTTATTGATAATTCCAAATGCCCTTACCACTACATACACTACTGATCTTACTCCTCAGTCTACAATAAGTGCAACTCCATCAAACAATCAAGCAAGAACAAGAAACAAAAAAGTCAGGAGAGCAATGGACAATCACAGTTTTTGGACATTAGTGGTGTAAAAAGTCAGAAATGGCAGTCAGAGTCATCAATAAAGTCTCCAAAATATATACTAATGCAACATTAAACTCCCCCTCATTGTCTTCGACCAGAACTATCACATTCAGTAGGGTGATCGAAACAGGAGAACACTCCCGTCATTCTCCATTTCCCAAAATAGTAATTGATTGCAACTCTGAAACATCCACCTATTAAAATTAGCTAACAGTCACATAATTCGTGTACCATTTCAAACTGAGATGCATGCGAGAAATTTCAGCATGCACAAAGGCGGAGATGTAAACAAAAACAACTAGTGTCATCCGCATGAACCCTGTGATATCTAACAGCCAGCAGCAATAACAGCTGATCGGTTGGCTACTCAAGAAGCCAGCTATTAAAGTGTGTGTTGATGACACATTGCAGCCTCAATAGTTCGAGTAAGTCATGAGGATATTGAATGGATTGCTAGAACTGCCTCGCTTCACCAAGTTGACACATAACATACGGAACCAACTCATTCAGGGAGCACTTTCAAATGAGATCTGCATTTTGCTGGTGCATCCTGCAATGGCAAAGAAACGTGTTGCAGAGTATCCAGCAGTTAGGTAATTCATCAAGATTGTGGGCATGCTACAAATGCGCAGTGATCAGCTTGGATATACGGTCAAGGAAGAAGATCGAAAAAGAATTGTCTTTGTTTCTGATTCGTCGGATTCCAAAATGGTGAGGAAACTCATGGAGTTCCTCTCAGTATAATGCTCATCGCAAAGTGTGGGCAATAGCAGTGGCCATTGCTATGAGGGAGTATATGCATTTGCATTCCGACCCCAGCAGTCCTCAAAGTACGAGGAACTTAAACTCGAAGGCGCTAAATACAGCGGAGCAATAAACCAGCATCTCGTATTCTGGATCCAACAAATTATGGATCACCAGAAGAGCCTTAAGAGCGAGGGTAATAGTGAGGAACAGCACCAGCCGTACTGCTTGAAAAGCTAATTGCAGCATTTCTACTCATCCGCTGGTTTAGAGAGCATCAAAAGGAATGTGGAAGCCATCAAATACATCAGGCAGTTGCAAGCAGGAGGGCTGGAAATGTAAGTGGAGAGTATTGAGGCATTGTGGCATCTGGGGCCTGAGTATAAGCTATGCCTGCAGAACCAGAGACCAATCTATCTATGGGATATCGAGGCAGTCAAACATCATATTACAAGCACCAAACACATAGAATAGACCAAATAGATAAGGAACTTAATGAGTACAAATAACAATAACAAGAACGATGGCAACACAAAAAATGACGAACATAATACAGACTTATGAAATGATCATTTAATTATACATACATAGATGCATAATAATAATTTTAATTATATGTATTTTTATTCCTAAAGCTGAATTTAATTCAATATAAAAATATATATATATAGGCAAATGTATATATGTATTATTAAATTGATAATGAATGAATGGACGTATAGTCATTATAGTATTACAATACAATCCTATTATATAGATGAGGTTCAAATCCCATACTATACAAAATTGTTACGAATAATTGATTACAAGCCGAAAGCTCAATGCATCTTTAGACGAAAGCAGTCAGTCTTTGGAGACCATCTGTGAGCGCGTTTGAAATATTTTCCCGATATCACTCGGATGCGATGTTTTAGGATTAATTATCGAAATGTCAAATCTACGAAGGCCATTGGCAAATCGACGATAATGGATAACAAGCGCGAAAAATCTGATTTGAATTTACCTGGGTTACGTTGGACTGGCCGAGCCAAAATTAGTGGTTATCGTTCGTCCTCCGAGCTTTAAATGTGGCCGATTTCATAGTTGTGATTATAATTAAAAGATGAACAAGGGCTATGAAGATATGAAGATGTTTGATGAAGCAGAGCCTGTTGAGATAACTCTCTGGGATGCTCTTGGCAATTAGCTCCCTGCTCCGATCGAAGCTGACGCTGACGGCTCAGGTATGATTGCCGTTGATGTACAAGATCATGTGATCTTAAATGATGTACAAGTACTCGCAGCACCAGCGGAACCGATCCCTGAGGAATTCCCCAAATCGTTGTCCTGCAAATGCAAGACTGGGTGCCTGAAAGGCTATTGCCCCTGCTTCAAGTCTGGGTCAAAATGCAATGACGCCTGTCAATGCAAAGACTGCCAGAACCAAAAGTCGATACCAATTATTATGAAGTTCACTACTGGGTCCGTTGCCCAATTCTCGATGTCTAAGATTAGTTTCGCTTGATGATCTTCATTGAATGGTCTATAAATATTTTATACAATATCCTCATTCGATGGGCTTGTTGAAACCTGAAATCAGCAGCCCAAAAAGGTCCACATCTCTCTCAATAGCCCCTATGACTCTTTATTGATGAATTAGTAGCTGTCGTCTTGCAGGAAGTCTTGCATTCTTTGCTTCAGCTAAGCCTTCAACAACTCTATTATATCGATATATAACTATACAACTATATAACTATATAACTATTTATCTATATGACTATATACTTATATTTTTAGATTACTATATACCTCTACCTATATGGAATGCCGATTAAATCAATAATTCTATTAAATCAAATGACAAAATATTCTGCTTTATACTTTACAATTATTGGACTAAAAGACCTCGTTGTACTATATTCAATGATCCTGAAGCCATTAAAGACTAACTCCATTTAAGACCCTTGCTGAAATTACATAATGTTCAGATTTGGCTATCATGCCTTAACTCCTTTATATTTTCGAATAGGAAAGCCAGAAAATTCACATTAGTTTGAAACCTCTAAGTGGTATTCAAATAAAACTTAATTTAGTAGCTTATAATACACTTATTGCGATATAAATATAAGTATATCATGGCTGGTCGAGTCATTAAACAGCATCAATGCCACATTACCCCATGCAGCACTAATACCCAACCTCTGCTACCCAAGC
The DNA here is from genome assembly GCF_059751285.1 of Brachycentrus maculatus. Taxonomy (NCBI): domain Eukaryota; kingdom Metazoa; phylum Arthropoda; class Insecta; order Trichoptera; family Brachycentridae; genus Brachycentrus; species Brachycentrus maculatus. The sequence continues at coordinate 14,829 of NW_028281922.1, forward strand.
CAGCAAAGGCCAATGCCAACGGCTGTATTTTGTAGGGTCACTGCAATTAAACACAATTACAAATGGGGAATAGTGTCGGGCAGAACAATAAGACTAAGAAGAACATACTGACATTGCGCAATAACAGAACTAAAGTAGTTCAGAAGTCTGAGACTAACTGGTCTATTAAATGTCGAGCCATCAACCCAACCAGCTTGCCTGTGAGCATTTGGGCTCTATTAGCACCCAAAGGTGATCTCGAGAAAAGCCCATTCACCAGCTGTGCTGACCAGTCTTAATCGCTCACCATCAAGTAATCGGAAATGCATGCGGAAATGCGTTACATCTATGCACTCGAAGATCAGCTATCAAATCAACACCTGTCGAACCCACAGGATAAATAGAATCAGCATCATAAATAGGATAAATTGAATCAGCATCATAAATAAAATAAGTTGGATAAGCAGGATAAGTTGGATAAGCAGGATAAGCAGGATAAGCGGGAAGACGATTAATGCATAGTAGATATACCCGCCGTGCTCGAACATAAGGCGAAGTATAAACTAAATCGGAGGGAATCACTCAATCGCACCAATAAGCCAAGCCTCGCTGGAAAGACTCTCCGATCATGCAAGACCCAGGCTAATTGCCCAATATCAGACGGCTATACTATTGAATAAATTGAAGAGATCATACATTCAAACCAATCAATCAAACTCGAAAACCAACACTTGAAACAATAAAACGCCCTCCAAAGGGCACAAATCAAAACACTTTTTAAAGAAATCAAATAAATGCGAAACAATATGACCGAGGCACTGTCAAATGCCGATTTGTTCGAAGGCTCATCGATTTCATTTCTTTAAAATTCTAACAGTTTCTGCTCTGAGAAATATTTCCATACAAACGACCCGCGGAAACACGACCCGCAGAAAGACGACCCGCACACAAACGATTTCTACGCAAACAGCCTGTAAGCGAACGGATTCCATAAGAATAAAAGTATATATGCTGTCTGCAAAGGAAAGGAATAAAGGATGAGGATTATGGAAGATATTACAAACAAACTGAAACTTATCGCTTTGGCTGCGAGTTTAAATCCGTGAAATGCGATGATTCTTACTACAAATTAATTTATATTTGCTCGACTTGAGTATGTTTTAGTTATTCTATCACTAGAATTGATTTTATGATTGCCTTAAATATCTCAAAAGGTAGATTATTTAGTTTTCTTGCATGTCTAATTAATGACTGGAATGTTTATAATTAATCAAAAGTATATGCAGCCTGCATTGATTGTCATTAGGCAAATAAATAATTGGAATCCTCAGAATTAAGGCTTTTAAATTGATCATTATCTATCTATCTTATTTATTTCAATTGTTAATCGTCATAATTAGGGATAAGATGAGTTGATAGATAGATAGAGTTCTCTAAATCAGTTTATAAAAAATCATAACCATTTTTACCATTTTCCACTTTTCCAAAGTCCCCGAATTTCTCTGCCATCAGCATGAATTTGAACTCCCACTCCATCTTGCAGCCCATTGATCCACTGCCCTGAATATCGAAGGCCATCAGCCCAATAGAATTCGCCAGTGCCATTTGGCAGATTTTCTTTGAACTTGCCATCATAATAGCTGCCATCAGCATACGTATGCCTTCCGAAACTCTTCGCCCCTTCCAAGTAGGAGCCCTTAAAAGTTTATCTGTTTTTGAATAAAATGAGGCACTCGCCATGGAAGAGCCCATCCTTGAATTTTCCATCATAAGTGGACTCCTCATCAATGAGTTTCCCTTTTCCATTGTATTTATCGTTCTGAAACATCCCTGTATATTTCTTCTTCTTGACCTTGAGCTCTTCCTCGCCAATTCCATTCCGTTTGTCGTCTTTCCACTCGCCGGAATAGGTCCTGTATTCGTCCTCATAGTTCCCCTTTCCGTGGGCCTTCCCATTTCTGACATCTCCATCATAGTAAGAGTTCTTTTTGATGAGTCTGCCGCATCCTGACATGGTATCGTTCTCCCACTGCCCCTCATACATCGAACCGTCGCTGAAGATGAAAGTCCCGAAACCACTTCTCTTCATCGATTCTATTTACCCATAGTAGACTCCCGTCGAGTATAAGTATGGTCCTTCGAATGTGATACTTTTCTTCAGGATGATCTCAGGTAACTTCTCCCTCAGCTTGATAACTTGAGGGTGCGGATTCGGCATTTCCACTCTTTGAAACCCTCTTTCTGAGTTTATGCTAACTTGGCTTCTCGACAGGTCTTTATTAAAATCCAAGGGTGTTCCTAAGGATACTCGGCTCATGGCTAAAGACTTCGTCTCCGAAGCAATGCTATTCCTTAAAGCCTCGCCTTCCGCAGTCTGTCCAAGTAGGATTTTAAACTTATCGAAGTAGTTGGATGTGAAATCCATCAAATAGTCATAAAGTTCCTTAAACTTCTTATGCTAAAGGTCCGTACTTTTATACTTTAAATTGTTGTTCTTCCCCAAAGCAATGGTTGATCGCAATGTGATAATTTCAGCCCGAACTCGAAATGCCTTTGAGTTTTTGACGATGGTGTTTTCGAGTGTTTCGTTGGCCTACCCTCTTTTCTCGTGAAAGAGCATGGTAAAGAATGAATCTTGATGATTCTTTTCTTTAACGAACTATCTGAGTGTTTGCTTCAGCTCTTGCACTTTGTCATCGTATTTTTGGATTTACTTTTTGAAGAGTTGTGTGTATATACTTTCGTATTGTTCTGAAATGCTGATGAACTCTTTCCTGATGGAGTTGAAGTCTGTATTTATTTGCTGAATTTGCTCATTGCAAAGCCTTTTATACTCCAATATAAAACTTTAGCAATCGCTAATGCCTTTTTCCAATCTCGGAATCGTAGACTTCGAACTCTGAAATTCCTTGAATTCTTTAATTCGATAGATATAGTTAGCATGATGGGAGAAGTGTAATGTCTATTTCTGCTTACATATTTCGCATATTAGGCGATGGTCGTTGCAGTTTTCCACAGAACAAATATATATAGCAGGCTCCTTGTGCTTCGGACAAGAAGTAGTCTCCAGATCCCCTTGATTATTCTATTTCATGTTTTTGAGAATTATTTTTGTGTGGTTATTGCTATTTTTGAAATTTAAATGAGTTTGCAGATTGATTTGCACATTAATTTGCAAGGGAAATATTGAATCTTGATTTACAGATTAATTTACATCTGAACTCGACATAAAAACATATTTATTTTCAGAATTATAATGTGAATGCAAACTATGGTCAACATTTAAGAAATATCATTTGGAGAGACTATTACTTGCTCTTGGCTCTAATGGTATTTGCTCTTCTTAGTTGGATTGATCATCAATCAAATTGATTACTTATATTCTGGGAGTGCTTGCCTTATCCTTCAGGGTATTTTATTTCACAATCGGAAAGTAGCTATTTCTTATCACTTTTTAGTTGCACATATTTATATTCATGTGAACATCTTCCTTTACTGAAGCTGGGATTAATTTTTATTCATTTTGCAGTATGTATTTTCGTGATTGGCTTTACTAATTTCGCGCATATCTTTCATTCCTTTCACTCCTTTCGCTCCTTTCATTTTTTTCACTCCTTTCACTCTTTTCATTCTTTTCATTCCTTTCATTATTCTCATCAATCATCTCATGGTCTTATTTCTTTTGCATTGAAGTTCTACCTGCTGCCCTTTAGTGTTCAGATCTTGCTTGCATACTTTAGAGCTTGCTTCTGATGATATCATATGACTTTTTATGGTGGCTTTCTTCGATATGGGTGAAAACTTGCTTTTATAATTTGCGAAATGCGCGATCGTTCTTGAAACGTGTCATGTTCAAGACTGGAGTTAGTCCCTTATGTACGTTCAGAATGCCAACGTACTACCAGAGAGGCTTGTTAATCAGTTTCTTGTACTTGTTTTTGTAGAGCTTCTTCCAGAAGAGTTCCCCGAAATTTAGGTCAAGTCTGCTCACGAGTCTATTCTGGTGGTAAATCAGGACACCGTGGTTGCTCTCCATTAAAGATAAATAGGCCCTGGAGTTGGTTTGAGTGTTTATTGATAACACTTTGCATAAGAAAACTCGGTATTTTACTTCCTACCGAGTCTTCAAAGAGACCAAAATGGTGCATTACTGATCTTTGATTATTTCCAAAAGATTGCTATTGCCACACACCTTTCGCAGATACTGCTCGTAGAAGTACTCCTCCAACCGATCATCCTGAAGATGCTCTTCTTCCATGCCTTTGCCGCTTTATGGCTGGATCATTTTATAGTTTCTTGAGTGGATTTCTGTTCCTTGCACGTAAACTCGATCGAATACTCTTTTTGGCTTTGAGCTGCCATCGATAGACTGCGAGAGGTATAGGTTTTTGAGGTAGGAAATGAGCGAAACTTCGGGGTCGTTGTTTAATGCAATATTTGCTGTTTCTTTGAGAAATTAAACTTTCTTGAAATCTTTGTATTGGTAGATATCGAATTGGGGTGCATTTTCCTATTCCATTCGGCCTTCCTTTTCCTCCGAATCCGAGGCAACCTATATCGCAATGAGCTCAGGGAATGCTTATTTTTAGGTGTTGTAAACAGTGTTTGTTTAGAATATGAGCATCACGCAGTTGTTCTCGCCAACTGCCACATTCAGCACTTCAGCTGGATTGCTCACAAAGCCCTTCAAATAGTTAATGATGTAGCCCTTGTTGTAGAATCCCTGACTGGTGGTGATGCACTCGCCATACTCATCAATATACTACTCATACGTCATGTAGCTATACAATTGCTCATAGTCATGCATGAGTAGGTTGTCAGCTGAAAAGATGAAGTATCTGCGTAGGTTTGTTAACTTGCATGTGGCGATCAAGACTAAAGTCTTCCCAAGGCGCATGGCCCCTATTTTCAGACGATCCGTGAATGTTTGCTAAAGCTGCTCTGTTTCTAATGGTTTAACTTACTTTGAGGGGCGCTTTTGGTTCTTGCTTAACATTGCATCAGGGGATTCATCTTTCTCGACAGGAGTATGCGAGCATAATGATTTAAATAACTAACTTGTAATCCCTGATCCATCGAACGCAATCTCTATGTAGTAAGATTGATGATGCAACTATTTTATTTGGGAGTGGCTGTTCTACTCGCGTATATTTATTGCAAATTGAGTAGCTCCGACCGAAAGTGCGCAATCTGCGATCAGTCCGAACGCAGCAAATGAAAAGTTAATGTTCAATGCCATATTATAAATAAAGCCATTCGATAAGAAGGGTGTCTTTTTATCGAATAAATTCTATTTTGATTACAGGAGCCGTTATGGACAGTTTCCACAGGATTATGGCCGTAAACTTAAATACTCGTTAAACTATACAACTGTTAGTTTCACGTTAGTTTTGTCTCGGTCTATGTGTGAAAAGATGCCTGTTTCATTTTAAGGCTCGTTTGTCATAATGTAGAGAAAGTTGTTAAAGAAGGTCGCCTAAATAGGTCTCGCTGCTTGGATCGCAGCTTTGTAGGGTCGGAAGAGCTTTAATGGGCCATTAACGGGATGCACTCGATGCCAAGCTTTCTTCATGACATCAAAAAACACGATATCGGAAAGCTGCCTATATTTTTTGTTGAGACTATCCGCTTAATGTTTCTTTGGGTTTTCCTCGCAGATGCCACCAATAACTGCAATGAAGTGAGAAGTGATGTTGATCATGCAATGATGCGATCGAGGACACGGAGGTTTCTTAAATCCGGATTACTCCTTTCTGAAAGGCGCATATTATATTGGCAGTATTTACAGAGTCTTAGTGCTTTGGTCGATGACAAACTGGTACATCTAATCACTAAACTTTCCGCTGCTCTAATGATACCCCCCAAATGCATATATGCCATTACTCCCAGAGCAATAGCTTAGGTTTTTGACTGAATGCAGTTTCGCGGATATATACTCGCTTTTGCTACTGATCGACAGTTTTATCCACCTTTTGTCGATGTTTAGATAAGCGTCCTCAAATGACCTTTTTTAGTTGTAACCTCCGTACAAGAATAAGTTGCCTTGGAACGATGCGAATATCAGGGGGATTCTCTTTTCAGGGACCATCTCCTGGTTCTATTTCGACATCTCATTCTAAGCTGCAGAGTAAAGAGACCACGAAGAGCTAAACGGTATGAACTCATATACATCATTATAATACCTCCAATGAGTTTTTTCGGGCTTCTCATAGTTCTACGTGGGTCGTTTTTATGGGTTGTAACCATAATTTTTCCCTCCAAAAATAAAGATGCTTCGATCGCATTTAACAACCCCATAGTGCGATCTGAAGTCAGGCAGACTCTCATAGATTTATGCTTGACTACTTTAAAGATCTGAAATGTTCCATTCGTTCAGCTATCCAGTGAGCATCTTCAGTGTATACATATTCTGTTAATATTAAGGATTTGTACTCCTTTTGCTATTTTATTGTCTTTTGAGTATGCGGACATTGTGGGGAATGAACCTTAAGATTTATCTGAAAGGGCTCCGAATAGGCCAATTGTCTTTTCAATGCCGATCATTTTAGGGAGAGTGATCTCTGTGGGAGAAGCGTAGCTGTTGATCTTCGTGATGAATTAGTGTATCTTCGAGTCTACTTTGCGTTCATGCCAATGGCTTCTATCGAGCGCATATCTGCTTCCGTCGTGAATAAAAACCGCAGGGTTTTTTTACTTTTATTTTTAAATTTGCATTGATATTAATACAATCATTCATTATGGAATTCACACTATGTCATAATATAAGCAATATTAACATTATCAAGCATTGTCTGCGACTGTGATGTCATAGAATGCCCGCTTCCCTTAATTTATTCTTCAGGACTTTGTTCTATCGGATCAGTATACTGTTTTCCTCCTGCAGGCGGCTGTTCTCTGAAATGAGTTCTTGATCCTCTACGTTTCTTCTGGCTTCTTCCCCTTTTCTTTTCGATTACTTTAGCTCTTACTCCTTTTTCCTGAGAGCCTTTTGGAGCTATGTAATTTTTTCGATGTAAAAGTTATTCTCTATTTCGAGCAGTTTCTCCATGTCCTTTGGCTGCTGGAACTATGTGCCTCTCTGATGCTTAATTGCACTTTCTCCCAGATTCCTTTCGAGGATGCGCACTGAATTCCACTTTTACTCCAAGGATTTCACTCTGCTATCCAGGATCTTGTCATAGTCTTCGAGAAATCCTGCAACATTTTCATATTATTTCTTGTAATCTTTTTATTACTTTTTCATGCTTCTCTTGTGGTACTTCTATGCGGATCGTTCAGGGTGAGGACTCGGATGGCTGGCTTGACCATTTATGTGATAGATGCTGTTTTCATTATTGGCTGGGTTTTTGCAATTTTAGCAGCATTAAGATCTTTAGTTTAGCATTTATGAGTTGCAGCTGCTTCGTTTCAATTTAGGTTTTGTCTGAGTATTTGTATGAGTATTTGCATGAGTATTTGCATGAGTGTTCGCATGGGTGTTTTCATGAGTGCTTGTACTTGCATTGGTCTTGGTGTTGATATTAAAATTAGCATTCGTAAAATAGCCCTGATGATCGATGGATTTCCTCTTAGTGACCTTCTTTCTCGACCTGCAACAAGAGTTATTCATGATGTGCTTATCTCCCAATATTATAGTCGTTAAAAAATAGAAAGCTGAATCATAATAGTATTGTGTTGATGGCTATTATAATATTTGCGCAATGCCTAATTAACAGGACGGAAAAATAAAAATAATAGATTTCCGAAACGCAAGATATCAAGGCTAAATCAACGAGCATGCTGAATTCGATGGGTTGGGCATCCTGCTCGATGAAGACTTCATGTTTTGTTTAGGGGAGTGGTTGGAGGGACAGCTGCATGGCTCGTGCTTCATCATGTTCCCCAATGAGCAGTTGTTTTATGGCCAGTTCAATAATGGAGTCCCCCATGGCATCTGTTGTTTCGATACCACCGACACATGCCGCATATTTTGCGCATTCGAAGGTGGCAGGATCCTTGGCAACATAGCCTCGATTTTTTAGGAGATTGACTATATTGTGGAGGTGACTATAACTTAAAAGAGAACTGTTGCCTTGGTTTAACAGATCAACTACGGTGCCAGTTCCCATTAGCGTACTGACAGGGCACTTCAGGAGCTCGAAGCAACAAAATGGAAAATCGCCTAAGAAATAATTCAGAGCAGCATCCCGTCTGAAATGAAGGTGGCTTCCAAATTCATCAAGAGTAGGTTCGCATCCAAGTACCCTGAAGATCTCGACAACACCGATATTCAATAGCTATACATCGGCTACAAAAAGTAAGGGCTCGGAATACGAATCGATGAGTCAAACAAACTAAAAATAATGGGGCATTTCGACACCAACAAAATAATATCTCTAATGGGCAAAAAAATGATAAACCGCTCAAAGAATGTGAGAGAGTAGGGTTTCTATGATCGACCTGAGACCCTTTTACGATACCAAGAGCTGGCAACCCGCCCCTCTGATGCGCGGAAGAACATGCGCAACTTTTACAGGCAGTCATTTGATTTTGTAAACAGTTTCCAGAAAATATCGACATTGAGTGAACTTGAGCAGTTGTTCATCAAAATAAAAATAAACATCAAAGAGAACACAATCTAAAGGATCGCGCAACAGTTGCTCGAGAGTCCGAATATTATGCTACCTGGCAGTGATCAGTCCCCCTCAAAGACTGAGCGCGAGCAGGTTAAAGAAGCACGAAAAACACCCTTAAAATAACAACCAGCCCGCGGCCATCTTGACAAGAACCAATAGGAGGTTACTTTACAGAGGCTTAAGGAAGAGCTAGTGAAGTTTACAACCTACAAGAAGGCCAATAACTGGGACAACTCTCCTGATGGCATCCGAAATCAGGACAAATCAAAATCCCCCTACAATTACGACCACATGCCTGCTGAGCTCAAGTACACATCCAAGAAGAAATATCTTGACTACTCTGGATCTCAATTAAATATTTCGGGGTATTCTCCAATCAAAAGTGGCGACATTACGCAGGCGCAAAAAAGCAGCATTGATAAGCAGGTGGGAAATTTCGTCAGCTTCGGCACCTCTATCTAAAATGCGGCAAACAAAAGCCCGGTAAGGAAAAGTGGCGCTATTGCAAGTAATAACTCATTGTCCTATACTAAGCCGAGGGAGGGTGGCCCAAAATAAAAGCAATATGATGCTATGCAGAGTCCTTGGAGAGAAAGAGGCACTAACATAAACGATGATTATAATAGCAACAGCCAATTTCAACATCGAAATCCCTAAATGGTCACTCCCCCAAAAGCAAAATATTCCGAAGCTCCCAGCAAAAGCCGATCTCCATTGAAAAACCAAGCATACACCCAGCACAATACTCATCGTCTAAACCATTTCTCAGAAATGTATGATTAATATCAGGGCTCAGAATCCCAAAGGCCCAATAAGCCAAAGGGCTTTATAGATAGCCGAAACAACGGCATAGCAAGAAATTAGACAGAGGCCAGCCATAGACACGTGAGGAGATATCACTATAATGATCACGACAATCTGAAAGACAACAGCTAGTTAGTCGGATACAATTATAAAACCAATCGGAATGATTAAGTGCCGAAAAAGTCAATATCCCCTTATGCACGAAAAAACAGGTATATGTGAATTTAATGCAGGGACAAACATACGATGGACAATCTCGATCGGATATCAAGTTATCATCATTACCGCAAAATAGACAACAATTGAATATAGAGTGGAGTGGAGTATAGTAAAGTGGAGTGCTGTATACATATAACATAGCATAGCGTAATTTAAATCATATAACATAACATGAAAATTGTCAATTAATATACATATGCATATGCATACATACAATAAATGAATAAATTAATGAATGAATGAATAAATAAATAAATATAATTTAATAAATTGGATGGTAATTGGATGATATTTCAGTATGAAAGCTCATTGAATATTTACTTGAAATGCCCACAGTTTTATATGCGTGTAATCATAAAAATGCTCATAAAGTTATGAAACCAGCAAGAGATCAATGATGCGCAACTATGAAAATCGATATAAGCTCGACTGATGGATAACCCTGGCGAGCGAGCACTAAGAAGATAAGTGAAGATGCATGGTTGTGTTGACTATCATGTAGAAGATAAATTAAGATACAATTATCATGTTTTATTTTATTTATGCAACGCAGTTATATACACGCAGTCTATATCCTTTATCGTATAATTTAATCCAGATTTGTTGTTCCCATGGCCTATTATGCAGGAAATCCCACCTATGGTGGCCAAGGTATCTGTCAGTACATCCCATCCTACTGTGTCAAGTCTGACTTCTTGCCCACAAGGGTCCTCGAAGGGCAGTCTGCAGAAACCGCCGAGCTTGTAGTTGTTCATCCTAACTTAGTTGCGAAGATACGAGGAAGAGAAGAGAAGAGGAAGAGTCTCCACCCACCGGCCCGCCGAGTTCAACCCTGCTCGATATGTGTCCTACCAGACATATGAGCGCATTGAGCCCAACCGTTGCTTGGACGAGCAAACTTTCAGCCGAGTAGTTCGAAGATGATTGATTCTCTTTAACTAAATATTTATAAATACTCATATAGTTGAAGAGCCTATCCTTTAAGCCAATCTACCCCCATCGGTAGATTTTATATTTTACACATCCGATTCCTGCCTCATCCACCATTTGTGCAGAGCAATAAGGCCGAGGTCTACCCAATAGGCAGTTCCATAGTCACAAGAAAAGTGCAATACTGAAGCTGCAGATCTGCCCAAACAGCCCAAATAGCCACAAATAGCCCAAATAACCCAAATAACACAAATAACCCAAATAACTAAAATAATCCAAATAAACTCAATTGAATCTTATCTATAATGGCATATTAATTAATGACGCATTAACCAATTAATGCACTTTTATAAACAATAATTTCATATGACTATATTCATTCAATGAATTATCTCTAATTTTGCATTGACCATCTCGCCAATGCCAATGCGACTCATCAATATGATAAAGGAATATTCAAGCACCATTTATTCGGCAGTATAAATATTTTTTATTGATTATTCGAATTGTAATGGCTTTGTTGGTCTGTTCCCATGAATGATATGGAATTGAATATGGATAACTTTCATGGGCGAACTGCATGATCTCTGTTAATGGACAGACCATTATGGAAGATTGCACTGACAGCCATATATTATATACTCGCATTATAATAAATCAGACAAGCATCAGCCATTGAGCCTACGATGCAAGAATCACACCCTCACAAACTACCCCAATTCGGTCAAAAAGAAGATTGCCAGGCACATACACTCAGAATCAATGCGAAATAAAATCAAAAAAATGACTCTAAAATTTATATTTACCTACGAAGATCGCATAAGGGAGGAATAAAACTAAGTACAGATACTCGAATGTCAGTGCGGAAACTGCATTAAATCATAGAAAAATAATTATAAATCCCAACTAATAAACAGATAATTTTTATGAAGGGATAAATGCTGTAGTAATCACTGCTCCACTCATAAAATTAGGAAGGACTGCCCTTCGTAAGCTTAAGCAATCAGTAGATAATCCATGTGTACTCCGTCCTTGAAGTGCCCGCAACTGGCTCTGAGCTGATGGTGTACTTCGAGTGTTACTCGAGTTATCAGAAGAAACTTTGTTCCTTGCAGTACAGGGCATCTTCAACTCAAACGGTCGCATCGGCAATCTGCAAATCCCTTATGAAGTATTAACGCAGCGATTAAAACATTAGATCCGAGTATGAGTAAATCGGCAAGAACATCGAGGTTTATCAGAATGCAAGGAAGGTCAACATATTGCGGAAATTTAACGAAGAGTTCATCACTGATGGCTCATATCTCATTGTCCTTATCATGAAAAAGTAAGGTGAAAGGCTATTTCAGCATCTCATCCAAAGCAATATCAGGTCTGAGACAAAGTAATATAACACTTAATCTGCTCAATAATAAAAATAATACAGCCTGTAAAAGCAACAAATATAATATAAAGCTAATCTTTATTGCAGGGATGATTTTTAAGGTGATTCCATTGACAATTCAATGGGTTTCATGAAAGGCTTCGAGGTTTAAGAAATAGAATAGTAAGTGTTTCGATAATTAAGAGTCGAGGAGGTGCTCTAATAAGAGCCGAAAGTGGGGCGGACGGATGCTGTTTCAGCGAAGGGGGAATGTTAGGGATAGCTAAAGGGACAAGAGGAAATGGTCATTTAGGAATAGCCTGGAGCAAAGCCTATCGAGGATAGGTTTATGAGTTGGGGGATGACTCTGAGCAAAAAGTGTTTGTAAGATAGCACTTCATCTCAAAATCAAAACCTACCTCCTCCCCTTAATTTCAAGAAACAAAAAAAATCAAGCAACCTCTATCGATCTGCTCGAAACGCCCTCACAAACAGCCGCAACCGAAACGAGAACATCGTTGTTTGGGAGTCGGACAGCAGCAGCGAGTTTAACAGCAAATAGAGGATTAAAGCAATAATCATTAAAAAGGTTAGTTCCTTTTTAAACAATCAAGATGCCAACAATTAGAGAGAAAACGAGCCAACTGACGTCGAAATGAAGATGAGCGTGAGTTCTCATAGCAGCAGCGATTCTACAAAAAGGTTTACTCTACTTGGCAAACTGCAGATGAAGCAAGAAATAAAAAAATTATTCCACTCCGAAAGAATCGATGTTCAAACCGAAATTAAACAATTGGAACCCCCGAAAATAGCCTTCGATGACTTCTTGGACTAAATTGAATAAATAGAGTTTGGGGAAATCGATTGTGAACCGAATTCTGAAGAGTCCACAGCAAAATCCAAAAATATTATAGACCTGAAACAACGATTAAGATTAGGACAATCATGTAGCGGCCCAACCCTAAAAGCTTGGCCAGGATTACTTCAAACTTTAACTCTTGATGCACGAAGTTCCGACCAGTTCGAAGCAGATCTAGAGTCATCATCAAATTAAGATGAGGATGAGACGGGAGAGTGATCCAGTAGCATAATAATACCTATCATAACCAATATTTTTTATGATAATAGGCATAAATTAATTAAATAAGCAATTTATATTGATGATTTACAACATTCATCAATATTTGTGGAGTGATACTCTCTCAAGAGTGGCTAAATGCAACAACATTTTCTATATTTGGTTTATTTATTGAATATATGGTGCATATTGGATGTATGGAAGATAAACGAATTTAAATTCAAAAGTAAGGTATAAAAATATCATACTGGAGATTTGTTAAATTCGGTGTTATTGGGAATTACGTTATTTCCTGATGGCACAAATATTTCAGCTACTTCGTTAAGGGATTTGCCATAGTCTTCAATAGTATTTTGATGAAATGGGGATTAGTTCCTGAGTTGCTATATATTGATTTGCTTGTTTTATTTATTGATACGCTCGCTTTCTCTATTGTTTTCTCTATTGTTCTGCTTGTGCTTAGTGGGGCCTGCTCGACTACGCTGATGAGTATGAACTGCCTTGATATTGTATTATTTATGCGCCCGAGAAACATGGCCGCCTAGCTTCCTGCCACAGTCATAAGTCTTTGAGCAATACTTGCATGGAAATACCCGAGGAGAGGCTTTGCTCTGAAAGGGATCTGATGAGAAACCATTGACATTATTTTTAGAAAGCTTTATGCCCAAGTGCTTCGCCTTGGAGATGACCCGATAGCCAAGCTCCAAGTAAAGAGGCCTGCAAACCGATTCCATTAAATAGATACTCTTCAGCTGAATGAACTCTCTTGCGAATATACTGTCAGTGTTCACAGTTCCACCATCAAGTAGTCGTGGATGTTGATGCTGATAGACTGGATGAGTGCAAACAGAGTTTGGAAGATCACACTGGGAGCACATAGAGATCTGATTCTGTGTTGGCATCGACAGAGCGTGGATCTGATGATTATAAGACCAGGCATCATAAACTGAACTTAAATATTGCTAGTAGCTTGACTAAAGATATACTATTGATCAGCTTATAGCATATCCATCACAGTATCTCTCAGTATTCGTTATATCAGCCTATATATATATCTTTATTACTCTTTGGCAAGATATATTGTTATCTAATTCAGGCATGAAGCTCTCATCTCTGCCTATCGGCTGCTTAACCACACTCGAAAAGTATGTGCTCAGCTCCGATAAGGATAAGTTTGTTTAGAATTTAACATCTGAATATGACAGGAGCCTCATATAGATGCTCAGGAAGCCTTACTCCCTCTCCTACAAAGAGAGTCTATCCAAATCTGGAATCCCCTACTAGCTCCAAAGCTATTTGATAGACAAGAAGTAAGCCAACAGGATGATGGACACCAAAAACTGCTCAGAAATTTAAGATATGATATTTTAATTTGTGAAAAACAATCAATTGAGTGCATCGGATAACCCGGCTGCCCGCATATTTGAACAAGAAAATACAGACGGCCACATATTGTAAAGCATGGTTGAGAAGTAGAAGAAACTGCCCCACCACATTACAACGGAAGAAGACTATTAATCGTTATTAGTGAGTATTGCGAATAAAAAAATAGACCATCAGCAGAGATTCAATCACTCTGAGTCGCTGATTGACCAAATCGGAGACTTCGGCCTATCGGTACTACTCTCCTCTGAGAAAAGCAGAAACTTAGTGCTGGACTCATTAACGATATCTGAGAAGATATAGCTTGTTGAAAATAGAGCAGACTTCTTTATGCTCTTTGACGAGAACTCTTGCATTTCTTTTCTGGTCGCATACCTTAAATAGCAACAAGCCAAACAATTCTCCTACTAACTCAGTGAAAATGTGTATTCGAAGTTGACCACCAGGCATTTGAATTTGCTTGTTGAAGAGTTGCCCCAATTATTCAATGTTGCACTCTTTTGCAAGTTTTGGTTCAAATCAAACTACACTTGTCGCGAGCCGCTGCTGCTTTCGAGCAACCAGAAGTTGAGCATCTCTGAGAAGGAAGCCAAAAGAGAAAAATTAGGTGAAATTATCACAAAGCTGAAGGCAATCAACTAAAAAGCAAAATCAGTCCCTCTGAAGTGCTTAATAATTCAATGTCTATCTAAGCTCCTCGCAGTGGACTTGGCAGCCTTCGACCCTAAACAGTAGAACCTGTTGGAGTTTATCAAAATGTACCCTGGAGGGTTATACATTTACGAAAAGGAATATGTAAAGGCTCTGAGTACAAAAAATCAAGACTTACAGCATTTGCTATTAAATTGCAGGTTTTACACATAATTCGAAGATCTGGTTCAAAACACGCAAAAAGTCAATCAGCTCATCCTTGATTACCTATCAATGCTATTTGCAAATGAAGAATACAGCGGCCAAAGCAAATAGAATAAAGAGAAGGAAGTCCAGAAGATGGAGCATGAGGAGTTCTTGACATTCATTGACAAGTAACTATACTATTCCACCAAGGTTAAGACCCTCTTGAAGAAAGGTTACAAAATTCCAAAGGAGCATGAAAGTGTCATAACAGCAGACCAACTGCGACTACTCAGCGAGGAGAAAGCGCTGAGAATAAAGCCAGGATTTAATGCCAAATTCCTAGGTATCAACGAGGACATTTCTGTGAAGCTGGAGTTAAAGAACATATCCTCGATTCATGTTAAAATATTCTAAATAGACTTATAAAAATACTATCTGTCGAATAAGTCTGAGGTGCCAAACTAAATTAATCTGCTCTCTTTGACTCCCAACCAACAGTCTAGCAAATAAATCGAAACAGGCTCTCAGTATGAAATTCGTCAGTACGATCTACCTCTGGATATAAAAAAGTAAAGGGGACTTTACATTGTGTAAATTTAAGGCCATGGGCAGAGCAGTAGGGCAGTGATCAGGAGAGGTTCAATAATTCCAGTTAAATAGTTTACTTTAGTCGGAGTAGAGATCACATTCTACTATGAGAACTCCGAAAAGATGGAGAAGAATGGCACTCTATGGTTGAATGATCGAAAGCACGATGTAAAAGACGGGAAATGCGTGATCCCTTATGGGGTGAACCAATAGAGTTTCCGAGCATTAGTTGTTTGTGATGGGTATGCACACTTGTTCGAGCTCTAAGTGCCCCAGGAACAGTATGAGTTAGACATGTCGTACTTCGCGAGCTTATAAACATTCATCGTTGGAAATAAGGCTAAGATTATTCTTCATCCTCGACTATATCTCAATTCTATGCAAGCATAACAGAAGAAATCGATGGTGAGCGTCAAACTCATGAAAAATGTGAACATTCAAGTCTCCATTGAGGACAACCTTTCCATCAAATCATCTCTATCCTTCAAGAATGTTGTCCTCTCCGAAAAAGAAGATTATGTCCTTTACATCCCAATCCAGACTTACACACGCCGCATACAGGTATCAGGGACAGCCAACATAAAAAAGTATAACGGAGAAAACCAAAGGATTAATTTTGGAAAAACAATCGAAATCGCTTTGAATGACTCCATCCTCAAAATAGCCGAAATTTACCTCAGGAAGGAAATCCATCCATCGAAACCATAATAGTAGCAATATATCGCATATTTTCTGGGGCTCAACGGCGAAGCAATACCAGAGGCCAAAATACAAATTAAACTTCAGTATGCTCATACAACTTACTTCGACTAATTTTCAGTGGAGACGGATGAGGAGGGGAAGATACTCTTGGGGAAATTAAGTTTCGTGGAACAAGTTATCATTTCTGATTGTGCTTCCTATTGCGCCAATGTTTGGGATTTACTGTAGAAATAGAACACTAGTTAGCTGACCAATGGCATGGTATTCTCGTTCAAGGAAGGAGAAACAGTACGAATTCCACTCCCACAATCACATAAGATTTTCAAAGGGATGAAGAATAAAGATTTAATTCTAAAGCGTGTTGATCAGAACATGCTTTTAGACGACCTCTCCGACCAAATAAAAATCGTCAATGAAAAGTATATCGAAGTGAGCAAGCTGCCGAAAGGTAAGTACACTCTGCAAATCCTGTCCACCAACTTATCGATAAATATTGCGATCATCAAGGGCAAGTAGTTTTTAAAACGCAACCAAATTCTGCTCGAAGACCAATCCAAGCTGGTCGAGCTACAGAGAAACTCCAACTAATACTTAAGATTCGGGAAAATGGAAGTGTCCCAAGATGGAGACGATAATTAAATATCCGTGGAGATTCTTAGTGGGCATGAAGAGATAAAGATGCAGGAAAATGTGAAGATACATATTTTCTTCAGTACTTTCATACCACAGACTCTTGATATTTTGCCGATCAAAAACTTGAATCGGCAGTCTTCGGATCTGCGAGTCCACAGCTTCGAGCGGAAATAGAATAGCTACCTGAGCAACAAAAAAGTATCAGAGGAAACGGGCTATGTGCTCAATCGTCGGTAATAAAAACAGTTCATCGGCAATAACTTCGAGAAGCCTCACATGCTCCTCAATCGAATCAACCTCAGAAAAACCAACCAAATGGACTAAGCAATGGGCCAAGCAACCCAGTATCAGCAAATCAATTTACAGCAGAATGCACAGTACGATGACCAGCTTGATTTTGCATATAAGCCAGTAACAGTCACTTCCCTATCCCGGACTCGAGGCCATGAGGGTCTTGTTGTTATGTCTCCAATGCTATTGTCTTCTCATAATAACTTTATTGCAGTTCCGGGCTGCATCCTTACAAACGTGAAGGGAGAACGAATTTTAAAACTGAAAGTGAAGAAATGCTACAACTATTGCGAGATCATAATGCTTTCAAATTGTTCCTTTTTGAGGGAGAAGTACATCTTACCCTCTTCCAATTTCTTAAAGAAATCGATCCGACACGCTGGTCTCCCACAGTAGGAATAGAATAAAGCCATATCGATTTCAAGATAAATATATCCTCTATCGAAAGACGAGAACAAATTAAAAATTAATCGGACCAGCAAATGGTCAGCTGTTAGCTTGCTCAATATAAAGAACTTTGCTGAGGCGAAAGGTGTGAAGTTAGAGGATTGGATTGACAAATGGATGGGCTTTACACAATAAACGAAATGCGAGATGTATAACAAGAAAATGTGTCACTAACTCAATTGCTTTATCAAGCACCATGATCCTCAGTTCTTCGAGTCAGTAGTGCGGAATTTTATTAAAAATAAGCCAAATAAGACTGTTGTCGACTTCTGTTTGCTCTAAGATGAACGTTGTCTGGAATGGGCGAGTATTGGCATATTCCAGCACATCAATGTGTTTGAGAAGATCCTGATTATAGAATTTTTGGCGAAGGCTGGTAACTACTCCCTCGCTGAAAAATTGGCCTATCCTATTATTATGTGGGAAAAGTTCCAGAAGATCTCGTTTAATTAGTACAAAAATCAGTTTGATACCATGCTGAACGCGGGGGAGGAAGGAAACTAGGCGAGTTTGTTGCCCCCTCCCAGCTTTGAGCAAGTGGGCATGAACATGAACATGAGCAACATTAACATGAACAACATGAACAACATGAACAACATGAACAACATGAACTACAGTAACATTAACATGAACAACATGAACAACATGAACAACATGAACTACAGTAACATTAACATGAACAATATGAACATGAACCAAAACTACCAGCAGATTTATCAACCCAACTATCAAGCTTACTCCCAACCACAAAGTTATACAACCACATCATTTGGCAGATCTCAAGGAGGGGCTACGTTCGGATAAGCAGCTTCAGTTCAGCCTCCTCACTTTGGAGGATTTGGAGGATCTCCACCTCCACTTCCTCCTCAATCTTATTCCTTTGGAGGATTTGGAGGATCTCTACCTCCACCTCCACCTCCAAGTCTATTTGCCGCTTTACCACCTCCTCCCATGAATCAACCTAGAGGATTCTCTCATGCTTCTGCTTCGATGCAGATACCCATGAGCTCCATGAGCAATGATGGTTTATTCTTTGCAAACATCTAACAAAGGTCTTTGGATCCAATGTAGCTCAGACAACAGGCCCAAAAAAAGTATACTTAGTAGTTCAAGTAAACATAAAAAACAAAGGAATACGATGAAGTAACCTATCAAGGTGTCAAGCCGAGCACTGCACAAACTGCTTATTTGGTGAACAGCTCCAAGTTTTGGTCATAGCTGGCGAAACATCTAATAAACCCCAATAACAAAAACAAACTGTTCTTGTCCGAATCTATTCTGTATCTATCGACTAAACTGTAATTCCAGCTTGCTTGCTGTTTCATTCCCAACAATCTCAACCCAGATTACGATATGCAAATGTTCGAAAACAAATTGGAAATCTCTGCTAAAAATAACTTCCTGATCTTCCTCAAAGAAATCAAACAAATGGACTTCATTCCCAAATATGGCATTTCCCTATACCATCGATTCTACGACCCTGAAGATCAATTTTCATATAGCGAAGAAGGCATGCAATCAGAAAAGTGTGTAGAAAACAACAAATTCAAAATTAATAAACCCTATTGCGTACAAACTATCATTACAAATACATCTGGCAATAGTCTCTAATTGCAAGTGCTACTCGATATCCCTGAAGGATCTGTGCCTCTACAGACAAATGAGTACACATAAATTACCAATCATACCCTGAATAGTTACACAACAACCTCTTTCGTCCGCCAGTTTTATTTCCCTGAAGAAGGTGTCTATAAATTCTACCCTGCCAATGTCTCTTGGGAAAGGAATGTAGTCGCGAAGGCCTGCTCGATGGGTGAACTGACAGCCACAAAGAGTCTATAAATCACATAGATCAGATCCTTCTCAGACATACTGAACTCAGGAAACGAATCCGACATTCTGAATTACATCGAGTAAAACAATATATTCGATGGGCAGATATTTGACTTTTCCAAGATCTTTCCGTTATTCAAAAACAAATAGTTCTATCGAAAGGCCATCCGAATATTCAAGGATAAAATGTGTTTTATTGAATAAGTGTGGAAACACGGTTACTTGCACAATGACATCGAGGCGATTCGATAGCACTATGAATACGTTCATGCCAAGTTACCCAGAGACAACTTCAGGTTGCTGGAGTATTACCCATACTATAGCATCAGGGCTCACAAGTATTTGGATTAATCCAAGAGCAAAATCAGGAATGTAGAGTTCAAAGAAACTTACTACAAATTCCTTCTGGATAAGATCATTTAAGACAAGGCAGACCATTCCACATTCAAACTTGCTTTAATTTACTATCTGTTCCTACAGGATCGTATTTAAGAGGCTTCTGAACTATTTAAAACTGTCAGTTAAGCGGAAAGGGCTGAACACGAGCTACAATATGACTATTTCTAATGCTTCTTGAACATGTACGAAGGCTACCCTAGTTTCAATGCTGCCAGAAAAATAGTCGCTAAGTATCGAGAGTATCCGATTGTGTCATGGAAACAGCAATTTGAGGAAATAGAGGAAACTTTAAAGCGCTATGATGAGGCTCCAGTCTTTGACAACGAAGGAGAAAAGGCGTACAAGACTCAAATCTACAAAGAATCGTAGAGAATTAGAATAAGCCTACCAGCAGACACACGAATTGAAGTGCTCATTTTCCCGATT
Organism: Brachycentrus maculatus; assembly: GCF_059751285.1. Taxonomy (NCBI): domain Eukaryota; kingdom Metazoa; phylum Arthropoda; class Insecta; order Trichoptera; family Brachycentridae; genus Brachycentrus; species Brachycentrus maculatus. Next base: position 35,356 of record NW_028281922.1, read on the forward strand.
GATCTTTAACTGTACTTTTCGGAGACCCCATTCACTTAAAACAAAAAATTAGTCTCAGTAAAGCCCACTAAAAAGATTGTATTTGACGCAGGGAAGGCTCGCGAGGAAATATTCTAATATAACCCCGACTATAAAAATGTTCTGGTGTAAATTTTTGAGTCTTCGCATCGTCTTGTGCCCTCGAAAGTCGAGTCATTCTTTTGGACTGATCCCTCACTTAAAATCAAGGTGAACGAAGCCAAAGGTAATTTGCAAGTCTTCTATAAGAATAAGCAGCAGCCAGGGTACTATTGCAAGGTCTACTCAAAAGGCACGAAGGGGGAGAAGTTTTATCGAGATGGGTACACAGACATCACGGGCACATTTAAATACGCATTGGCTGACCTCGAAGGTCTGCAGAAGTTCAGTATTTTATGCATTGGAGCCACCGGTGGAGTCATAAACGAAGTTACTCCTCCGAAAGAAAATGCTTATCTAGAGTGAGCGATCCTGAAATGATCCTTTCCCAAATAATCCTTGAATACATATAAAGCTCGATAAGCAGCCTCTCACAGCATTTAAATTTTAAATCAAACATAAGATTTTGGCATCTGCTAAATGGCAGAAATGATCTCAACAAAGAGAACCATTAAATTGAAGTTTCGAATGCCTGAACTAAATATCGATAATTATAATATGAATAGGAGCTTATTCGATATAATCCGTTAATAATTAGATAAACAATGAATTTTTTCGACACTTCACCAGAAGTATCCAGCAGCCGCATCTAGATGCTGATCCTTGTCACATTAGTACACCCTCCATAATCATAGCATATTTCAGCCTGGTGTTGCCTTATTCGCTCCGACTATAACTTCGTGTTCCTATTTTTCGCATACTTCTACCTCATCAGCAAAAAGGATCGCATTTCTATAACAATTGTACGAATTAGGTTATCATGTAGATATTTGGACTCATAATTATGCTGCTTGTCATGGATATCATATTCTTCATATTTGTGCCTCAGTCCTGGATGAAGACTTCGGACGTCAACTCTGTCTGGAACAATCTAAAAAGTCTGCATGGGTTCGCTGTGTTCTGTTCAGTCATCATATTCATCCTGAAGGTACCCTTTCATTTAATTCAGATCCCGTTGCTCTACTTTATGTTCGTTTTGAGAAAAAGCACCCAAAAGGCTTGAATTAACACTGCTAAGGAATGATATAAATTATTATTATGTTTTCTGTTTAAGAACACAATCTATGAGTATCACAAATATCTGCTTATGTTATATACATCGCACATTTTAACATGGTAACATGCTATATAACAACGCTCTCTACGTGGCGCATACATGAATAAAGTATGTAACAACGTATGCAATAAAAATAGCATGTAGTGCAATAACACGATGAAAGTAACAATCAATCATTTTGTTTCTCCTCGTTTTTGACGTTGGTAAAGTCTGATTTTATATTGAAAGAACTCGATATGGACAGCTCGCGAGTTTTTTTTATTGGTTCCTCTTATCTTTTTTAAATGTGCCTCGATGTCTGATGATTATTTTATTGCTAGATATGTTGAGGAGGCCTCTATGTGGATGCTTAATTCTGGATGTTATATGCCCGTTCTATTAGATACTCATGCTCATGCTCGTGATCATGCTAAATTTCAAGCTCAATGGCCTTTTCTTACTTGATTTCGGATCCTTGCAGCTTCTTGACCGTCGAAATGATGATATCTAGCTTGGTGGCTCGATCCATAAAAATGTTTGTCTTCGATGTGCCTGTCTTGATAGTGAAATCGGGCTTGTCAGATTACTTGTTATCGAACAGTGATTGGATCATGTCTTGAAAATCGGGCATCTAGCTTTTCTCTTCTTCTGACTACTTTTCGCTGCCCACATTTGCACTCTTCAACAACAAAACCTTGTAGACCCCCTATAAGAACCCCTTTTGGTGGGGCATCTTCTTGGAAATGTCATCAAGCCTGTTCTTTTAGTTCATTAGGTACTCCTGGCAAAAGTATAAATGGTTTTTTAAAATCTGCTGCAGGTTCAGCTGCTTAATGAAGATTAATAACAGCAGAGGCGTTTTTTCCTCAGTCTGAAGTTCGTCACCCCTAAGCAGCGGGTGGTCTAGAATGGAAACCTTGATGTTCCGTAACTCGTTAATCGACAAAGAGCAGCCTCTGAGATTGGTGAAGAAATCAGTCACTAAGTCCTTCAGCATCACAATCTTGTGCTTGTTATAATCAAAGAGCTAGTTCGAGAGTTCATTGATCGAAGTGAATGTCAAGGTGACATTGGGGGGATGCGCTAGTTGCCCCAGATACTTCAGCAGGATCATGATGACTCTCTTTAAAGCTATGTTCATGCTGTTGTTTACGACCATTTCATTAATGTTGTCCCATTCGATGATTTCGATGAGCGCATGGAGGAGCAGTGATAGCTTCTGGAAGAATGGGTTTCGGAGCTGGATGCACTTATAGAAAAATTAAATATCTTTGCAGAACTAGCCGGCCAGCAATTGCACGTACATCTACCGCTTGAATGTGGAATGCCAAGCCTACTTTATATGGCAGAGCCATTACTTGCAGACCCCTCGAACGCGGAACAGCTCCCAAGCGGTCAAGTATGGAAAGAGGTTGTTGATCATGGTCGACCCCGGCATCTTCGCGAGGACAGATGTTAGATCATAACTGACCGGATCTTCATTCTTAATTGTCATCACGTAGTTCCGGCTCATTTTGAACTTAATGAAGCGCTCTGATGAGTTATACTCGAGGCAATTGCTCAGAGCCATGGCCGATAAATTGGGCAAGTTCGCTAATCCTGTGAAAATGCCGAATACCTAGTTTTCATGCGTCTACTATTTTGTGTGTTCGTGCTGGTGCGAACACTCATGACTAGGTTCTTATTGAGATTGCTCGTTTCGATCTGTTTGTGCTTCCTCATTTGATTGTAGTTACCTGGATGGTTTTCGTTGCGGGTTGTGGATGGAGTTGTCCCTCGAATTCTTACGAATGCATCGAGATTATTATCCTGACTAGGTTGCTTCCTACTGAGACGAGTAGGACGGGTGAAAACTCTTTTCGATGAAGATAGACTTGTTCTTGGCCCGGATGATGCCCATGAGACGCTCGATACGATTGAAGGTAGTTTTCTTGACTTTATCCTAGTAGATTTGTGATAGGTTATCGAGCAAATACTTGACTTATGACACCTTTTTATCGACTAGCTCATTTATATGTTGCTTGTAGGCAATCTAATGTGGTCTACTCGGATTACGCAATATGTACTTGACTTCGTCCCAAGGAGAGCTACGCCCGATGAGCAGGAGAGCATAGAGGTTATTGATATGGTATTCCGATAAGAACAGCTCATTGTTCATGTTGCGAATGAATGCTTGCAGGTATTCGTAGGGGTTCTGCTGGAAATTGTCGTCGAGGGGCAGTTATTAGTTAAACGGTTGCTGCATTCTTGCTTAGAATTAATTCAAAAATTATATATTTATAGCATTCAGTCGATCGATAGATCCCATATACATTTAAAGCATTCTATTTAATCGCCTCCTTTGGGGTTGGGGTTGGGGTTGGGGTTGGGGTTGGGGTTGGGGTTGGGGTTGGGGTTGGGGTTGGGGTTGGGGTTGGGGTTGGGGTTGGGGTTGGGGTTGGGGTTGGGGTTGGA
>NW_028281923.1:0-20000 GCF_059751285.1 Brachycentrus maculatus
TGATCCACTAGTAATATCGCATAATTAATGTTTTAATATGAAAAATAATTTTAAATACGCCGTTTTTAAAGGAAAATCAAGAAACCAAAACATTACAAATCCTGTTTTTCGATCGTATCGATGCTTGACAGAAGCAGAACCATAACGAAAAAAAATAGCTTTACGTATTTATAAAATATATTATTATCGAGATAGTTTATATAACTATTTGGCTAATAATAAAATAAATAAACTTTGTAAAATTAAATAACGTAGTTTTAACCACTTTTTTTATAAATACAATTTAACCTACCGGTAGGTTAAATTGTTTAAATTATTTAATTTTATAAAGTTTATAAAATGTGCCACAAAGTATCTGCGGAGAACATCCAATAAAAAAAATATATAATTAAGTTGAGCTATTTGTTATATTTATTTTCGGATAAGGGTGCACTTTGTGATAACAAAGCATGTATCCCGAAACTTTTAGTTTAAAAATATAATTTACATACATTCAATGCAAAAATAAATAAAATTTACTTGTACCTCCAAGTTTTATTTACTCATTAATTTTGATAAATCTGTTTCCCAAAAAAATAGTAATTCTTTCCCTCATAATGACATATAATGCTATAATTTTATGCTTTCATTTAATCGGAAAGTAGAAGATTAATATGTTGTCTTACAAATATATAATATCTGTTGCTGGTCGTGTACATTGTTAAGGGTTTTCTTATTTCATTGTGAGATTTTGATTTCCAGGAAAGTTTGTTCGCGGGTCTATCTATTATCTCTATGCAGATACTAGGTCCGTAAGACAACGCCAGCAACTGAAAGACAACAGACTACGTGTGTCTAATATAAACTAATTCCCCGAAGAGCGAAATGCATAATGGATATTTGTATTCCGTATGTTGAAATTCTTACATTTTAATTTAGAGAGATGATTGCAACGAGAGAACACGTATCACGAAGGAGTTGAATGCAAATTAGCGGACGGACACGATCCTCACCGAGCGACTTTCCGCCATTTACATACTGTATTTATTTTGATCGTATGCCAAGAATGTTGCAGACAACTCCGATGTTAACCTTTTGTATTTTATTGGGAATATAAACCCTCCAGCCCCCTTCAGATAACAATACCCGACGAAGTTCCGTTTGTTTCCCAACAATCTGCGATTCTTTGCAAACTTTTCCATTCCATTCGACGTTACATGAAATAAACGCATACTCGTAACTATCGCAATGCGTAGTGTTCTCAAATATTTATGTTTTTTTTTTGGTGGAAAATATACTAAAATATTTTCAACGCAAAGTTTAGGATTCTTGTTACAAATGCGAGATATCATAAAAAAATCACACAAATAGCATTTAATCTCTATTAGATATAATATGTGACGATCCAAGAACCTTAAGAATATTAAAAAGGTTTATTTTTTCGAATTTCAAACTGTTTAATATGTGTAAAAAGGAGATAAAAATAGGTCGAGGAAATTGAAAAACACTCGTTACTTAGCTACATATAAGAAGGGACATTTATATTTATGTCGTATTAATTCAAATCCTATTCATACATATACACATATATTAACCTAGATATGTGGGAATTTACAAAGTACCTTTTTTATTACAGTAGGACACTTTGTAACTCGACATTTAAAAAATCTGTCATCGAAGGATATCATTTCAAGTGGGGTGATATCATAGTTGTTACGAATTACAAAGTACCACTTGAATGATTCGGAAATTATGTGGCCAAATATGATCAGAATTTAAAGCGTTACTTTAGATTGGCCTCAGCAAACAGCTTTGTTATTAGTCATATCAGTTTGCGTTACTCACGATTTTTCCTGATGTGTGGTTCGAATTATTATCACTCCTTTTTCTACGAAAAATATTATGGATTAAAAAAAAACAAAGTTATATAAATTCACAAATTCATTTAATCATTGCACTAGTGATTATCTATAAATAAATCGATATAAAAAATATTTCTTTACTCTTTCAATGTTACACTGTTAGTAAACCGTTAAATACATTGATCAAATCTACGCAATGTCATATTTTTATTTTCCATCACACGAATGGCCAACTGGTAAACCAAAGCTTTATGCACTATTTGTTGCGAGGAAGGAAAAAACACTACTCTAGATTGATATTACTAGGATGTTATCCAAGTTTGTTTTTATTTTCTATTTAGTTTATGAACAATAATGAATATCAAGAATAACACTTTCAAACCGTTCACAGTGATTAGAAGTATGGGTTCGTGAAATTGGCCATCCGGTGTGAAGGGGTCGAGGTACAGATTTAAGCGACCGACATGAGTACCTACAAAGCACAAGGTATGTGCAATGTACGGTAATGTACTTGTAGCGTATCTTAATGTACCGCACGATGCATGTATGGGAGGGCATGTTCATGCTAATGCTGGACATGTCAATAAGGCAACAACAATACAAGAAAAGGACACGAACGTTTCAATTCATCGTCCTATGCATTCAAGGCACGAATCTTACAGTAGATTGACTCCAAATGTGTCATTTTGTAAGTTTACAACCAACCCGGTCCGAAGCACTCCAACTACAATATTTGGGTATTTACTTACACATACTTCCAATGATTTGGGGAAGATTATTTCAATCAATTACTTAATATTACCGTACATGTACTCAACAATTATTGATATTTATGTTTTAAAATCCTATATTGTAATATTGTAACAGCATTCTTTACGTAGTTATAAGCTTTTACGTTTACGAATTTACAGTAATAGAAACTTCATATAATTCTTTCCGTCATCTCTAAATTCGAGAGAGAAGATACAAATAAATGTATATATGTACATCTTCTCTCTCGAAGTTCTAGTACAAGAGCCAAGTCACTCTTTTGGAGAGTCATAATGTAATTAGAATATTATAATGGATTAAAATATTTTTTAGGTAGAAATGCTTAGTTATTAAATTAAATTGTTATATTTTAGTTTTTTGTAACATTATCAAAACCGTAATAAAAACGTGTTTTATTTTATAATTTAATTTAATTTTTAAATGTAATCTTATCCTTTAAGCATATCTGGTTTTATAATTGTGTATAAGTATGATTTTATATTTAACTTCCTTTGGTAAATATTTTAGCGTTCCGTCATTGTTAGTAAATATTTTTTTCCTCAATCTAACTGAGTGCTCTTCTCATTTTTTTCATCTATGAGGAAGAATATCGTTTTATCGGCCCTCTTTGGATCGAAAGTTTGTTTTTGCTTCTAACATGTTTGTACCCTATTGTAATAAATAGTATTGTATAAAACATACATTGCGATCTTTTGACTAAACGGACAAAAAAATAACTATAAGTGTGTACTCGTAACAAAGTGAATTATTTAATAAGTTAATTAGACAGTATTTCAGTGTGTTAATTAATTTTTTTGATTCATGGGAAAGTATTTAAAAAAATTAACTTATTGTATGTGTTAGTTTTTACTCAATAGCGGTTGAAAATATTTAAATACTGTTTGTTCATAGGTAACTATAATCACAATTCTTATGGGTGAAACTCTTAATCATCGTTATGTACTTCTTTGCGCATTCTTTTTATCGACCAATTTGATTACCCATAACTTTTTAATGATTACTTTTATGTGTATAAATTCGTAAAATAAATATTCCTGGACATGATCTGCCACGAAAGCGGCCATGAAACGAGTTTTGGCTCTGTTAAAATAAATCACATTGTTTGAGTAGTGCGGGAACACTTCCAATTCGCAACCGGTTACTGTTGCTGAATGACACCACATCACTACCTGTTCCCCTGTTCCCCTGTTCCGTGTAACCTGCGCCCCGCAACAACCAACTCTTCATACAGTGATTCATATGTTTTATTAAATATTTAAGGAAACCAAAATAAATATTAAATGAAGCAATCAATTTAAACTCTTTTAAAAAAATCAAAATTTGCAAAACACTCACAAACGGTTCGCAGAAAATCAGAGCAGGTAATTATTTTGATAAATTGACTGACTCAGCATGATATATGCGTAGCGCAAATAATACCCAAAAAACACATAGTAATAAAATATGAACAAGGGTCTATTAAAATTTAAAACGATTTTAATCCTTAAACATAAAACTTAATTTTGCTAACAAAAGAGAAGTCTCAAAATAATTAAATCTCATTAAGACATCAGTCAATAAACGGATTGATTCAAACCGCTCCGCCAATCGTTTTATTGACTTCTCAATCCAATCAGCGTGGTTCTTATACCTCAAGTATCGTACAAAATAAACGACGTTGTTCTGTTTAGTGTCTTTATTCGACAGAGGTCTATAAAACTAAATAATTTACTAAGGCGAATTACTAAATTAAGTCTATAAATATCTCCCACGGCTCTAGGATCGTTTAATACCGGTGCACCAGATGATAAATCAAATACAAGATAGCGCAGCGCCTACACTAACTATTCAAACATCAGGTACTCCTTAATGCTCTAGAGTTTCAATTCTAAATTATTCTAAATCAAAACTTAATTATTTATTGATTACCAAAGTAAATTTATGTCAAATTAATTGAGCGGATAATTATGGTTTAATCGTTCAAGCAAATAAACGTACGGGAGATTAAAAAAAAACAAATGCGCATCGCAAAGTATTATCAAAATTAAATAAATAAAAACAATCCAACTTCGTTTTGATTTTCGTCACAAAAATTCCTACACAAATAAGTATATCTATAAACGGATTAAAGCTCTTTTGAATGATCTCCATAAAAACAGATGTCTCGTGTTCATATAAAGAGGGGAAATAAGTTTAAAACTTATAAATCTAAGAAACTAGTTATCCCTTCAGCATGAGTAGAGTTATGAGCATTCCCTGAGATGAACGTAAATTAACTTTGCAGTCTGTTTGCTGAGAAAATAAAGCGGGCATTAAGTTCCGGAATCTCCCTCTCCCGAACTTGTGATTTATCTTCCCGGCTAAGGAGATAGCCGGAACGGCTCCGTACTTCATTACGTGTGACTAATTGCCGCATAGATAAGAACAATTTGGCAGAACGGCTGCGGTACCTGCCGAGAACTCAGAAAAACAATACAAATCTCTCATCTCTTGACGCACATTGTGAACTGATCTCCGGGGTGGTTCATGCTCGTGTCTGGTGGCTACTCCACTACGGACACCAGAGAATCATTTCCCAAACTCGAACATCTCAATAATGAGACACACGGTGATACATGGGGTTACGCTGGAGAAGTATATTTTTCCGTTTGATAACAAAATTATTTTCTAAGGAAGTAGTAATTAAAAACAAAGAAAAAATGTGCCTGGGTATTTTTATTTGCTAACCATTTACAAATCGTTGAGAATTCAACATTCCTTCAACCTTTTTGAATACGAGGAGGCACTGTCTACCTACGAGAATTGCCTTTTTGCTGTTATTAGCTCAGATCCCAAACTGAAATGATTATTGTCAGACCCTCCCCAAAACCGTTCAGACGACTCCACCCCTCAAAGTAAAATCCTTTTAAACTTGTATTTTTTATATTGTATTGTTTTTGGGGGGTTCTGTAATATTCAGTCATCTTTGCCATCTGTGTTTTAACGACGTTTTTATGATAATTATTAGGTATGAGTTTGTTTTTTGTTTTTACATTAGAGGTTATTAAATTTTATCGACTTACATAAAAATGTTTCCGTTTTTATGCCTCTAGATTTACGTGGGGAAGGTTTAATAATATTAAAGGAATACTATATTTTGTTTCATGTTGATGTAATAAGCAAAATAAAATGCTTTGTATTCTCTTGTGACCTTTTGCAATAAACGAAGGACTAAAGTTATTAATACCAATTTGCTTATTCCCTTATGTTATTCATTATAAGTATGTATATAATTTACATACATGTTTATATATTTAGCGCAGTTGGTCAAGCTTTGTGAGCCGTAATCCTATAAAGTTTAGAGTAGTAATATAAATTATGAGCTCTAATTAAAATCGAGTGCTTTCAATTGAAAGTTAGCTCAGTTCGAAGTCTCGCATATAACTAATAACTAAAAGCGAGTCGAGAAAATGTTTTTTAATTGAAAAACTTTCGTACTCGCCAAGATTTTGTTTTGCTATAAAGCTCAACTATTTCAGTTAATTTAGAATACAAAAATGAAATATCCGGAAATCGCCCGCTTCCTTCATTACATAGCGAATACTCCAATAACCGTATACTAGATTATCGAAAAGGAAACCCTGAAATAACCTCGGGGTAGATAAATATTTTTACAATACACACAGTTGGTTACACAATATCGCAGTTAAATTTAAATGAAAAATAATGTTTTAACTGTATAACAAAACTACAGTTAAAACATTATTTTTCATTTTCACAAATTCATCCGCGCATGTGCCAAAATTTGTTAAACCCTTAATATATTAATCAAGTTAAGAAAATGGATCTAAAAATAAGTATTGATCTAGTTAGCACAAACAGCTATCGTGAATTTGATTTGAAATAAGCCTTTGTAAACTTTGTAGATGGCGTCAATAAATTTAAATAATGAATTAGGTCATAGAAGGGTTATAATAATGAATCGCTTTTGAAAAGTTTGTTCTTTTCCAAAGTTAACTAACTTTTCTTTATCCTCCGTGAATAAAAATTAACTTAAGGACTATCAGAAAGAAGTATGATAACAAGATTGAAACAAAAAGCATGTGCGTAGATGCACATAAATTATATTTATGTGTACGAAAACTGCAATGTACATTACAATGTATATATATTGCAGTTATAATTGCATTATAAATTAACATTTTTACATCAATCAATCATATGGTTATTCCTCACAAAATTACAAATCAATACATTTTAACTTCACAAGCGGTCATAAGTACAATGTAACTTACTTCAAGCGTTCCTTTTAGTATCAGATAATTGGTGTCGTAAGCAAATTGATAGTTTCTCAAATTATTGTTAATTTTATGTAAAGGATAATTTGGCTTGTAAAAAAAATATTTAATGTTTCCTCGCAGTACAGTAAAATATCACGAAATACTATCACTTACATTTATTTCATTCAAAAAATTAAATTGATTCTTCATTTTTCGTTGACGAAAATTTTAATATTATTCATATCGTTGACTCCTATTTACAGGACACATCGGATTGAAGTGGTGTTAACTCGATTGTCAACCATTTTAAAGCATGGGGATCAGTCCTGATGACTAAGATAAACCTAAGGAATGATCTACACAATCAGTTATGCTCATGTTTCCTACAGTAAAATAAATTGAGGTGAAAATATATGTTGGAAAAAGAGAAAAGCAATAATATAAATTGGCCATCATCATTCTTATCAATAATGGCTATGGTAAACCGGAATGCATACCCGCACTCGTATAAGCTTATGAGATATACAAGCCGTCAAGAATTCACGCGAATCCCTTTAGGTCGAATATTACGGTTCAACAGACTGTTATAAAATATAACACAACGTATATCCACCAGATGTTTTCCTTTGAAATTCTTAGGGTAACGTTCCCTTTGCCTTAATCTTTAATGGTATTTGTAATGTAGTATCTAGTTTCTTGTGCCCGGTAGCCGCAATCTAGCGTCGGGTACATATTGCGAGGGATATCTAATCAAGCGAAAGTGAAGTTTAAGTGCCGCGCTGCGAATAATTCTTTCTGCCAGTATTTGATTTAGAACCCTCTCCCGGAGCGCCTAATCTCGATTAAATATTAACACCGATGGACCGCAGTCGATGTCTTCGCTAAATTATTTACGGACTTCGAGAGTACATTTTGTAACCTTCGATATTTGGTCTGCCCGACCGAAGAAGAATATGGTTTATCAAACACTCCGAGACGCATTATGGTTCGGCCTGTAAAGTGGAGCTCGTGCATTAGTAAAACCCAGCTACTATTTCTTCAACAAGGGCTTTATACTAAACCGATGGATTGATTTAAGATTCGAAACATTCCGAAAAAAGAAAGCAATTTTCTTTATTAAAAAAAATCATATATGTGAAATACACTTAAAACTATCACACCGCTTCTCCGCAAAGGTAGGCAGAGAGAATATAACGCCATACCTTTCTGTCTTCGTAAATATTCTTTGCCTCTTTCTCATTCATACGTCTGCTAATACATACCCACCGATTATTTGGAATCCTGACCCGACCGCATTCAAGTATTTGATATTTTTAATCATGCCAAGTTTTACTCGGTCTTATTCTGCTCCTTTTTCTTACTACATGCGCCCCATAATTTTTTTACCGTTATTTCTCACCCATTCGTTCCACTTGCCCAAACCATCTCAACACACCTTTCTTAATTATATCGATAATGCTTATTGTAATAAGCTTTGCATTCTTTTCTTAATTCACTATTCGAATATTTATCATATATCGTTTGCCCCACATTCGTCTGAAGAATCTCATTTTGACTACATTCCGTCCATTTTCATTTTTTGCCAACTCCATACATTAGGGTTGGAACTAGGACTCCGTTAAAAGTAAGAGAAGCATTAATAAATATGGTTAAGGTCTAAATCCAGTATTGGAGAGATGGCTGAAGAAGAAAAAGAAGGAGAAGAACAAAATAAATCAATAAATACTTGAGTCACCCCAATAATAAATTAAAATTATTTTAATTGTTAAAAAATATATTACTTATTCAGTTATTAAAGTAATAAGCCTCAAATAAATACAAGTAATGAACGGTTTGGAGTTTTGGAGGACCTTTCAGCACAAGTTTTCATTTTCAAATAACTAATCTCTAAGGTGAACTCACAATGTCAAACCTTTGTGGCAATAAATAAACATTTAACATTTCGGAGAAGTATGTAAATACCCCGAAGGGTTTTAATTATTTATTATGGAGCTGAAAACAATGTAGTGTTTATCTGTCTAATAAAATTTCAGCGGTGTATTAAATTATGATTTGTTTATTATAAAGTTTTTCTTGTCATAAAATTTCTTTTGTACGCGAATATTGTCGGTAGGAAGAATTCTCGGAAAGGTTAATATATTAAACCATAAATATTAATCAATATGAACTTTACTGTTCTCACAACAAAACACTGCCAAAAGTTACTTTGTGATCTGGTTCATAAAATCGTGAGCTGACTAAACTGGAAAACGATACGTTGTGAATTTACGATTATTTTTTGAGATGATGAAAATATGTGGTTCAGTATTACTTCATAAAAACCCTTCTTCTGGCCTCTATCAGCACTCATATTAGTCATACGCTACTTTTGGACTTAGCAGTGGAATTTTTATTTTAAGGTATACAGGTAGATTGAGTCAAAGTACTCGGAGACTTTATTGCTGTATTGGAAAGGAAGTTGAGTTAGAATATTAGGTTTAGTAGTTAAGGGTTTACATATTCGTGCTTGGGTAATCTTGTCTGAGCTACTGCTAAGGTATTCGAGTCCCTAAAGACTAAATAAAAATCATTGAAGTTGTGAAACCTGCACATATCAATTATTTTATTTATTTCTTGAATATTTTTGCAGATACTTTGTGGCACATTTTATAAACATTATAAAATGAAACAACTTTGTTTTAACCACTTTTTATTATTAGTACACTTTAACCTACCGGTTCCCTGATGATGACAAGGTTCTTGTCGAAACCGGTTGGTTAAAGTGTACTTATAATAAAAAAGTGGTTAAAACGAAGTTGTTCAATTTTATAAAGTTTATTTTGTTTATATTTTTTATTTGAATCTTACCCTACCTTTCACTATTTTTTCCAGTCAAGCTTATTGTAAAAAAATAAGTATGTACTTATGTACTTAAACATAAACGTTAATTTCTTATTTAAATCAAACACTATACACCTAAAAAGAAAATAAAAAAAATATTTTAAGATTCAAAAATACTATGTTTTTATAATTAGTATTTAAAATGACTTTTTATGCTTCCTCATAACTTTTTCATATGGTAATTTTGGTATTTAAGTCAATTAAAACCATATCGTAAAAAATGTAATAATTTCTACATAATTAGGTCCCTTTCCTTACCTTCAAACTATCTCTCGACATACGGTTAGAACAATAATAGCCAATATTTCAATTTCTAAATAGCAAAGCGGCTCGACAAAGTAAACAACATTTATGAAACAAACAAGAACATGTGTTTGACAAGTTGTACCTTCCGAGGATAGATGGCAACAGTATGTTACCGATCTTCTTTGAAAAGGACCGCACTAATAATATCTACTTAAATTACCTACCTTTATACCTGAAATATAGGACAAAAAATGGCAATAATTTCGATTTTAACTGCGATTCTTACTTGGTTCGTTTTTTTTATAAATTCTCATCTATATTGCTTACAAAAAATTACACGATGATTCCAGCGATTTTTTTACTAACTAAAAGATTTTTACTTACGAACTTAAGGATGACGATTACTGCCAGATGGTATACCTTTGCATAATTATAACTGATTCTATAATTTATGTTTACTGTACCTATTCCTACTATTTATAATAAAATAATAATAAAATTCAGTTACCTGCACCAAGAAAACTATTTGTTAAATATTTAAGTCGTGTCTTTCCAGTCGTGCATTTATTTATATTACAACGATTTATTAATAATTATATAAAATCATGAAATATTGTATGTTTTCCTGAAGAAATTGGAACTTCATAGTTGAATATACTCTAATATATTGAATATACTATATCTCAAGTATAAAATGAGATATAAAAAATATCAAAATTTTGTAGATATCGTACTAAATGATATTTAAAAAAATTATAATAACTTATTTTGTGGTTGTGGGTGCTGTTCCATACTAAAAAAATCAATATTTTATTTTTATTTTTAAGGTTTAAGTCATATTTTATAGCTTTATACGATGTTTTGCTGTTTGATGGGAAAGTTAATGATTAAAAGACTATATTTATTATTTATTTGTAGGAGATCATATTGTATTACCAATTACCATACATGTTCCAAGCATTCCTGTATTGATATCTGACGTCGTTAACGTAATTATTGTCATTTTTTATATGTTTTAATTCTCTAAAAAAAGGATGATCCCATGAATAATGATCTTTATGTATTGAATAAAAATTTATGAAAACAGCAATATTTTCCGATAATTAATAGATCCCCTTTTTTGTAAAATACTACATATAACTGTTTTAAAGATCAGTGATTCAATTTAGGGTAAAAATTTAAGACATGATTTTGTGTAACAAATCCGTTTTTAGTTTTTTTTTAGTTATGGTTGATTGAAGCAGTAGGCCGTTAGCTGATTTGTGTATATTTTTTTCGTCTTTATATGCCTCCGTAGTGTAATAATCAGCTCGCTTGGATACCGTACTGGAGGTCCCGGGTTCGATTCCTAGGGGGAGGGTCAAATAAGTACAAGGGATTTTTTTACTCTAATATTTATTCAATATTGCCCTGGACTGGTACCTGAAGCGGAGGGTTGATCACCTTTCCTTCATGATGCAGTGCCCTATGCACCATCGGGTACGGATGAGGGTTTGAAGAAGAAATAAACACTGATTTCAGATATTCTGGACACGTATTCTAATTAAATGCCGCAATCTCATTGAACTGATCTGTAAATATCCAATATCATAAGAAAAATAAAATAAAATGATATACGTTTGTGTCGTCAATAAATGTCAGTGTTGTTATGCCGCCCGAACATTTAAGACTTTACAAGTGATAAATTCTCCCGATGAAATTAATCGGATATAAATAATATATATCGGCGCTCGTTCTCCTCCGCATCTCGTGTAATGTTGCATCAGTCCCAGAACTCGGCCTTTGTTCTCATCATATTTGCATATTTTTTGCTGCACTTTGTCAAAGGGTCCCCCCGAGCCGCGGGGAGGGGCCCCATTGTCTGGGGGCCGGTCCCGCCCCTGCCCGGGCCGGCCGAGCGGAGCCGCCGGCGCTATTACTCTACACGAGGGATACTAAAAAAAAGGATAATTAAAAACAATATAATTTATAATTAATATTTTGCTAGAGCCTTACCTGATGAGTAGGCCCCGCCACTCTCGGCAGATTTAATTTATAGATGCCATTTGAATTTATTAAGTTATATTTAAAACGTTTTGCTGTAATACTGTATTTTGAGGGTTATATTTTTATATTATTTTTTTGACATCTCCTCAAAGATGAAGAAGAATATGGAAGTCTGGGCATTTACGGGGCCAACGACCGTCATAGGCTGGTTTAAGTGATCACTTTACACACGTGTAACATTCACCAATTCTGCAAAAAAAATAAGATGAAAATAACTCCTGTAATTGGAGATAATCCTGATTTTGTGAACAAGTATTTGGACACACTCAAAATGTTGATTATATTTTTCTTAAGGGACTCATACAAATTTGTCTATTTCACCCATGCTAGTATGAGTACGGGTATGCAGCCTCGAGTACTCTGGTATTAATTTCATCTCTCCGTTTTCCTACCTGCTATTTCACCTCCATTTTTTTCCTTATACTTGTAATGTTCTTCTTCCTTTTTCGTACCTACCTGTATACCATCAAATAAATTTCAAATCCATACTAATAAAAATTGTAGTTTCTATGTAACTAACGATTACGTTAGTACCGTGTCGATCTGATGAAATGTCCTATACACTATTTGAGTGCGAATAAGCGTCAAAAAGAAAAGTAAGGTAGTTTCTTAAAATGTATTTATATACACAAATATATATTATAATTCCAATAAACCTCTCAACTCTCTTTAGAACACACTTCGTTTAGAATATTTTGCAGTAGATGGGTTCTAATTTTATTTTATATTTTCCCCGAAGCTTTTTGGAGAGCTTACTTTATTAAAAATTAAGGTTAAAAAAGGAATATTATTTGATAAGATTGTTTTTATTTTTATAAAGTGTCCAGCTTTACATTTTCCTAACTATAAAAAAGTGACATTGTATTTTCTAAATTAATATCGAGAAGAAAAGGTCAGTTAAACATATATCAAGGTTGTATATATTGACACAATAATTTAAGGCACACATACAACAACATTATATGTCCATGACATTACCGATTCTGAAAAGGATTGTGTACCTACTCATATTTGTGATTAATTTTATCAATTATTTCTGTTCTATCAATATTAAATTTACTGAAAACTTTAGGTCGTTTAGGAAAACCTTATGAAAATTTTATGAAGTAAAATAACTGAATATTTAAATCCTCTTGGTACAGATGTTTCAACATTTTATGTAGATTACTCGTATTTATCATATATGGTGAATCAGAAATGGATGTCTGATCGCAAAGTAATGTTTGAGAAATTATTGGAAATTCGTAACTATGCTAATGCAAGAGTCGAGCATAAAGGCACCCACAGAGTATGGAGGTATAGAGTTTTCCTCGAGTCGACATTCTTCTCTCCCACACGAGGCGTGTTCTGGCGTTCTCCTTTAGCGACCTGTAATGATGTATCTCTTTTGGGAGGATATGGGACAATACTGATGTTTTATGAACGCGGTTCTTATTTAAGAACCGCTCTTCTGGTTTTGTTTTGAAAATCGTTTTATTTTTAATTATCGGCCTTCACTGGACCGAGACTTATGATTTACAATGCGTTGGTTTTGTCTACGCGTATTTGGTATTGGAAGAATGGTGATATTTCATCGCGAACTGGACTGTTCGTTTTTTGTTGACTAAATTCAAATACACGAAATGATTGCGGGAGTTAATTGATACCCTCAAAACGTATCCTTAATCAACGGACTTTTAAGGTATTTCGGACAACTTAAATGTCTAAATCTAATCGAGAATGAAATATCGCTCACTCCTTTCAAGAACGTTATAAATCAAAAAACTTGATTTTTCAGGAGAACGTTTTTAAAGTTTAAATATAGAATACAATGTATTAAAAATAAATATCAAGCCACTTATTAAACTTTTTACTGTGCGACAGATCTTTTTAGGTAAAACCTGAAGATTTTTTCTGCATTTGAAAAATATTTAATATATTTTTAAAAAATAGTTAAACAATACATTTTTCTCAAAATGCAAAAACAACACTTTCTGCACTGTAGAGGGTAATTATTAAGTTAAAAATATGCCGCTTTTGCTGGGATATAGTACATTTTCTGGGCATTCCGAAAACATGCACAACTGAAAATTGACGATTTTTTATTTATGACGTTCTTGAAAGGAGTGGGCGATATGTCGGATGTACCAGCATTCGGCATAAGCATTTAATAAAAACAACTTTTAATCATAATAAAAATCCTATAAGTAGGTATCCGCAAATCATGGGACCTAAATGAAATGATCCAAGTCCACGAAAGGTTTAATATGAAAACATTGTTTATATTTATTTCATAGATCAAATTCAATAAATTTTAACTTACCTACATTTATTTATACTTAAAAAATGAATTATAATTTAATAACCATTTGCAATCATCATTCCGTAAAGATTTTCCACTCGATACAGTGATTTATAAAAATAAAATTATTATACCCTGCGATGAACATGCACTTTTTTAGAATTACGTTGTTCGTCGTATAATATTATATAATATATAGTTAATATTAAGCGTCCTTGAGACATTTATAAAAAAATGCACTGCATCAATAATACAAATATGTATTATTATTTTTATCAGGTTACTTTCTCTATTTTTACTTTAACCATATCTGCTCCCTATGTGGAGAATATGAAGTCCATATCTTTTAATGTCTATGTTTTGTTTTAAAAAAATAGCAAGTAAGTGCTTGCACTGAATCAGACCATTCTTATGTCTTCATGCAAAGAAATTCTCCTTGAAGTCAAATTTATCTGACATTTATGAAGAGTATTTAAGGTAAAATACTTAAATAACTAATGAGTAAAATCGTTTTAACAAATCCAAATTTTTACGAAGATATTTCATTTATTGCTTTTTTTGTAGTTGTTGGTGTCGTGATTTTTTTATGAGGTTCGCATGGTCGTTTTAATCAAATAAAAGGTTCTTATTTAATGCAATTTATGTATATAAATACAGATAATTATTTGAACACAAATCTTCATTGAAATTGAAACAGAAGTTTAGGCGACACTCGATATTTAGTCTAATATTATATATGCTTTAAAAAATTATAATAGACAACATGTATAAATCTACTAGCTGTACCCGGCCACATTTGATAAAAAAATTAATGCACACAATTCTATGATGATTCATTTTACAGTGCTTGTGAAGCAATGAAAATAATAATAACCTATGAAACAATAATGCATTCCAAAACATAAAAAATGCTAAGCCTCAATATCTGTCAAGAAGCACGCAGTCGGCCATGAGTAACATATAGTATGAGTGTGTTGCTCTTACGTCCAACACATGTCGCTTTACCCGTGGCAGGATTTAAGATAGAGCATCTGTTCTCCAAATTTAAGTTCTTGTAAATCTAATACTAATTTTAAGATCGTATAAATATTCAGTCATATCTAGTAACTCGATATTCATAAATATTCCGTACGGAATCAATAACAATAGCCATATTCAAAGAACCGTCTCTTAGACAGCTGTAGTGATATTTGACTAAATTCTATCAAATTTTCTTTTTATTTATAAGTTATTACATTTATTACTGTTTTCGTAAATTGTTTTTTTTTGCAATGAAATTTATTTGATGTTTTACGTTTGAATCCAGTAAAATATTGTAATATTTCTCCAAAATATATTGTAATAAAATTGTAATTCGATGTATGCTTAGAAACTGATTCACATGTATGTAGACACTGAGTACGTATTATCGCTCATGACTTATTTGACATTTGTTCGTCTTCATAGTTTAGTAATTAGCGTGTTCGGCAACCGTACTGCATATCTCGTGGTCAATTCGCAGGAAAATACTATTTTAAAAAGCTTTTTTTAGTCCAATGGCTTAAAGTTGATGACTACACCCTAAGTTGATCACCTAATTAAGCGGCATAAAATTAAAGATCACGTTAAGACTGTTCAATGATTCACTGCACATCCACTAGTAAGCGCGAACGATGGGCAGATGGGGTCTATCATTTTATAACTACAAAAAAAAATAAAAAAAAATTAACTCGTCCTTTTATAATAATTTCCTTTCCTGATTTATTATAAATGAACATCCAAGGAAAAAGTATTTCGACGACCTTTTTAGAGTCATAGTTTTTTTTAAGTTTAGATTTCTAGTTCTTACATTTTATAAAGTTTTGAATATTTTTTTTTAAATCTTGCTGTTTACAGCAAGTTTTAACTTGTGTATAGAAAATATCTGAAAAAAATCTATAAATCAGCTTTATTAACATATTATCACCCGTAGCTAAAAACCGATTACCCTTTTCTTTCGTAATTTTTCTTATTTTATTCAATACTGCGTAAAGCGTATGGAATAGTATGAAACCGTGTTCATAAATATGATAAAGAAGTATTCAATTAGTTCTCGGTGAATCAGAAATAACGTAACTGCCATTCCCATGAATCCTCCAATTAAGGCGTCGCATCTCCCGTGCGGCCGAATAAATTAACATTTACACGAAAAAAAGGAAATTTCATACGGGCCGTCGGGGGCAAATTGCACGTTCTCGGGCCGTAAACAAACAACTCAAGCTTATCTATTATTTACAAATATAATTACTCAGCCAGCCCTGTGTTTATATTGTCAGCGGGCGTGATTGATTTATACAGGTACGGGCTCCGGGCGGCCGCGGACGCGAGGCGACGTCACACCTAGAGTTCCTGTGAGCAACAGCTCGACGTTACGCTATCAACCTGTTTCCTTCCTTAGCAATGCAGACAGGACGGAATGACATAACGCATATTCACTTAAAGATTAAGCTTCTCGCATATATGCATCTTCTCGTACACGCGTAACGATGGTTCAGACATTTTACAACTATTTTTTAAAAACATATCTTAATTTAATCTATGATTCTTAGTTAATGTTTTTTTCTTCAGGTTTTGTTTGTAACTGTGTAAATGCATATGCAATCCATTTTGAGTGTTTGTAATTGCCTTTTTTTGTTAAAATATAATTCCTTTTTTGTATTCCTTAAAAATAGTACTCTTGTCAATGTGTTATGAACAAAAATACTCCCGTTTTTATAATATGCACTTAAGTGAATATTACTAAAAATAATTTCGGGAGATTTTGAAAGTAATAGGTTGTTTATGTATTTATTATAAAATAATGGGAAAAAATTATTGGGGCTTATCCGTCATTCTTTCATTCTTCTTTGTCGTTTTTTTTACTTTACATTTATCCAGAAGATTTGTGCATTTATCCAATAAATTAAGATCATCATAATTTTCAATTGAATTTATTTGCATTTTATCTTAATTTGTGGAAAATGCTGTAGGAGCCTAATTTGTGGGATCATAATATACATTATAATAAATTTCATAAACCAGTTTTTTTTTAAATACCAGTACCTACAAATGTTTTTATGTAAATTTATTTTAAACACGCTCTCATTGGTACGGATTTGGTAAGCGTTTAAACAAATGTTCAATTATTCTTAACTTTAATCAGCGATACTGTTCCATATCGACGAATCAGATTTTGATGACTTTATGCTATGGTATGATATCAAATTATATGTTTAGTTCGGTGATTTTTCATATTTAATGTAGAAAATATAAAATACCAGTTAAATCTGTGGGCAAAAGCTCTCTGTGTGTTGAAGCCCGAAATTGGAGAATGTATGGTCGGATAAGCTAACACTTATTACATGGACAGCAAACATCAAACCGCTAATTATCTGAGTTTAACTGAAAAATAACGATCTTGCCTCTTGGTAACGGAAGTGTCTTCTCACAAAAAGATGGTCTATTCTCAATTTATCCAGGGAGGGACGTCGATTTTCCGGAAACAGTATATGTACATATTTAAATCGTATCACACAAAAATTGAAAATATAAATTATCCCAGTAAATAGTCTTACAATCCGTAAGGTTATTTATTTATTGATATAGTGTACATAATGTAGAATCATATATGTATTTGAACTTATTGCGAAACGAAACACTGAATTTACGTTCCATGTATGATTTAATATTTTCCTCGCGAATATTTCGGCTTCTTGGGACATTTTGAGAAAATAAGTTATTTGTAAATCCGTGTTAAATTTTTTTCATTGTATTCTTTATTACCTATTTTAAATATTTAAAATTAATGAATAACACGGAAACTCTCCATAGATTTTATGTAAAATGGAAAGACGTGCACGTGATTAAAATATTTTTAGTTATTGAAAAAAAAATATTTCATTATTATAAAAATAAAGTTTACAGTCCAGCTCTGGTCAGGAGACGGTAATAAATAATAGCGAGGAATGAATAATCAGGTGTGTTTAAGTTGGAGGTACTCGTGCCTAATAAGAAAGTGTGGAAAAACGTCGAAATCAGCCGCTCGTAAATATTCACGAGAGTAGTACGAGTAGGTCCGATGTCCGATTCCGTCATATGATCGTCTGATACTTGCTTAAACAATCGCCCATTACCGAGATGCTATCAATTTTATTGATTAAAATTATAGTAATTTAAATATCCGCCGTGGCAGATTGTTTGTTCTGTTTCCAGAAAGGCTATCATCGCATCGCTTTATGCGAGTATTTCAACTCTAATTGAATTTATTGAATTCACGTGGGAGACCGAATTTAGCGCCGAGAAGCTATTTTCAGAAATTCACGTGAGTTATGTTACCTACGTGAAATTAAAAATGTATCCTTGCAAAGGCATAAATGAACCTTCATGGTTTTAAGTACATAAATTGTATAATGACTTGCAGCAAATTAGGAATAATAATTATTTTTCTTTTTCGTTCTGCTCCACAGTACCTACTGCGCTTCGATATCTCGCAGTCTCCAGCAATATCTGGAAATTGACCTTCATTATATATTATCCTGGAATAGCTAGCTCACAGCAGTTTACAAAGAGGTTCCACTTCCAACACTCTTATTTACTCTGTTCATATTGTAAGATGAAGTACTAACTAATTGAGAAAAAATATTTGCGAAAATATCATTATCATAAAAAAAAATAATGTGTTTCACTGCATATACATATAAATCATGCATTATCCTCCGGCTATTTTCTATCTTTTAAAAGCATAGACTGTTTTACTTTTTTATTGTCATTTAATCTTTTAGTGATCACATGAAATTTAAGTGATTTAATTTTCCATTTACTAACTATTTTCATAGGTTTAATTCAAATTAATTGTGACAAAAATTTCACCCAGAGATTATGCTATTTATAAATATATTGTATAATTATATTTTTTATCCTCAAACATGATCATTCATTGGTTAATTGACATATTATTATTTCAAGTAATTGATTCATTTCATAAAACCAGTAACTCATTACGTAGATATAATTTATTATTGCGTCATATTGAACCAGTACACCCATTTACTGAATAGGATAGGTATACTTACATTGACCACGAACCCAGCTACATATGTAGGTATCCATTTTTTTTATATTTTAACATAACCATTAACATTAAAAATTTTAACATCGATTTCCTATTTTACAGATAACTTTATAATAATTTCTACGCTCTGAATGCATATGTAGTTTAAATCGTACAGTACACAGTGTATCTACCTCATAAATATATTATATAGTTTAATATATAAACCCACTTGTAAACGTTCCCTCCCCATATGATTAGGATATACGATTACACGGGGTAGTTCTACGTCATAAAATAAGCATTGAATCATAGCTAAAGTGAAATGAATAGAGCAGTGAAACCATTTATATGTATTTGGGCGTAGTTAGTGGACGGAATTATTACCACGTAATAGGCAATGAATTACCTTTATGTAGCCTACATAATGTACCACCACAAATAATATTGTAGGTATAACGCGATAATATCAACTTTGCTCGGGGAAGTTTTACTCCAGATAGATAAAAGTATCATCGGTATTCAATACATAGATAAAAGTAAGTACCTAAAATTTACTAATTGGGCTAACTAAAAATATCTCACATTCTCAAACAATTGTTAAGTAATAATTTTCCTTCCTCGTGGGTTACATTACGGATAAATAATGA
>NW_028281923.1:25000-28000 GCF_059751285.1 Brachycentrus maculatus
CATCGATAAACCAAAGCGTGAAAAGCCAAAAACAGTGCGTACACCCGAGAATATCGATGTTGTGGCAGAAAGTGTGCGTGAAGCGCCATCAACATCAATTCACCGTCGTTCTCAACAATTGAACATTTCGGAGACATCATTGAGACGAGTTTTGCATAAAGACCTTGGTATGACGCCATACAAAGTCCAATTGGTTCAGGAGTTGAAGCCAACTGACCATCCAATGCGTTTTCGCTTCGCTGAGTGGGCCTGCGATCGACTTACAGAAGATGCCGATTTTGCCAAAAAAATCATCTTTTCGGATGAAGCTCATTTTGATCTTGGCGGGTATGTAAACAAGCAAAATTGTCGTATTTGGGGCACAGAAAATCCGCACGCATACATTGAAAAGCCGGTACACCCAAAACGAGTCACTGTTTGGTGCGGATTTTGGTCCAGAGGCATAATTGGGCCATTTTTCTTTGAAAATGAGCAAGGAGTGGCCGTTACAGTCAATGGCGATCGTTATCGGGCCATGTTGAACGGATTTTTGTTCACAAAAATTGAAGAGGAGGATATTGGCAACATTTGGTTTCAACAGGACGGCGCTACGTGCCACACAGCCGAAGCTACACTCGATGTTTTGCGCCCTGTTTTAAAAAAAAAAAGTTATTTGGCGGACCCTTTATATATAAATATATATATATATATATATATATATATATATATATATATATATATATATATATATATATATATATATATATATATATATATATATATATATATATATATATATATATATATATAATTCACTAACTTCAATCTTTGAAGGGTAGTTCAAACAAACAACCAATTAAGTTGGAGTTTACAGTCGATAAGTTTTCTAGAGATATTACTTTGCTCAGCACAAATATAATCGCAACGGATTTTTTTGTAATAATTATTTGAATATCCTGTTTGTGTGTCTAAGCGGCTTGATTGATGCATGTTGAATTACCATAAATATTCAATAAATCAAAATCAACAGAACGACACCGTAATATAAGCCGGATAAACGGTGAATCAAATAATCTAATTTAGATCCTACGTACCTGTATTATAAAGTACTTTTTTATCTGCTACTGGTACATATTATACGGTTCATCGTTAATATCATAATTGCTGTCTACCTTCACGTATAACTGCGCTTTCTTATCTTTCAGATTATTATAATCGGGTATCTTTGATTTAGTTTGTGTGTTCAACTGAATTACGTTACGATATGTAGGTGGTCGTTGTTCAACTACTGATCAAATGTTAATGGTCAATATTATCATTATAAATTATTTTACTATTTATATTGATAAACTGGTATTGTATATATATATATATATATATATATATATATATATATATATATATATATATGTATATATATATATATATATATATGTGTATATATATATATATATATATATATATATATATATATATATATATATATATATATATATATATATATATATATATATATATCTATACTTAGATGTATTATGCGAAACGTTACATTAGTCATCGTGTGCACAACGAACCTACAATAATAGACTGAGTAATATTACGTTTCCGGGAAAAGCCTTTGGAACCGTATCACGTTTCAACAATAAGTGGACTCTGCCTGGAATAAGGTGCGATTTGCAAAAATCGAATAACATAAACAGTAGACTTTATTTTCCTCATTGGATTTTCCAATCGATGTACCTTGTACATTATTGCAGAGTGTTACGCTATGCAAGTACAATCGGTACGCGATACAAAGTAGAAATACAAAACTATTTTGCACTAAACAGGACCAAATGATCTTGCAACCTTGTAGTATATAAATAATACTACAAGAATTTACATGTTTCATTGTCCACATTAATAATATGAATGTTTTCAGAATAAGAACGCTTTTGATGATCGCAAAATCAAAAAAGGGTTATAATTACTTTTTTATTTTATTATTAGATTAAAACCAATATTTTTAGCTTTTCCACTTTTTTATTTGACCAGCGACCGGGTTTCGTCGTTACCGACATCATCAGACTGGTCGCAACCCGGTCGCTGGTCAAATAAAAAAGTGGAAAAGCTAAAAATATTGGTTTTAATCTAATAATAAATTAAAAATGCAATTCCATCACGAAGTGTCAGTGGATAATATAAATCTATTAAAAAGGTTATAATTACGTCTATGCGACTTTCCTTTATTACTTGTAGTAACGTGTTGAAATATTACAATGTATCAATATATACACAGCTAAGATGAGGTTAGAAATAAACAAAAAATTAGAACCGCAAACAAATCAATTACTGATAGGGGTATTTGTGATACTTATAAAAGTATATGCACTGATTATCGATTTTTGACATTTGTTTTGAAAGGTGAACAAATTACAGGGAATATATAAATATTTAGTCGAATAAGGTAGATCCATAGATACCTAGACTTATAATGACTTATAACACATTTATTGTATATTTTACTACTATGGTTATAATTCTTCTACGGATTTTTGTTATACATTGTATGAAGGGGTTATAAATTTGCTGATTTTCTTACTAGATGTGTTAAAACTATTTTTCCGTATATTTCTTCATGATTTAGTTTTCTGAACTCCAACCTCGTAACTGCATTCTGCACATTACATACTGCACATACGGGTGGATATTGCATATTACACATCACACTGCAATAGTCCACATGGCGGCATATACCAATACACACCCGCGCCCGCGCCTCCTAATGATAATGTACCGGGCGTGCTCGGGCTTAACGGGGTATACAGAGCCGGGCTTAATTCGCTTCATAAACGGAGCTTATTGCACGCGTTGTTGGTAGCCGAGTACCTGCACAGTACCCGGTGCACAGGTACCTCGAGTGCGTGCTTCACACTTAATGCATTGTAACAGGGTGAGTCAGGTGGGAAATTATATGTTAAAGTCACATGTGCTGTAAATAGCTCCTAAATAATGACATTATTTTACGTTAGGCAAAACCTG